>NW_024423344.1:64282880-64502273 GCF_017311325.1 Ursus maritimus
CCCCCCCCCCCCCCCCCCCCCCGGTATTTGGAGAGCCGCATTGTATTGTAACGCTTTGTTTGTGCACTAAAGTGTTTCTATACACTGACTTCCTAGTTGACGTGTCCTTTTGTTCATAATCAGCCTCCAATTTCACATTCCAGTCAGTTGTCAGGAGTGGCCAGACTCTATGATCATAGGCATGCCTGCAGCGAGGCTTTCAAGGCACTTTTAAAACAGTATTTGACATTTATGCATGTACATTGTCTCCTAGCAAATACATCTATTGCTGTCCAACAAAGCCTGGTATTTGATAAAATTTGTCTTTGTTTATTTACTTGAGGCAAAGGGCCCTTTCATTGTGTCCCTGGGCTTGCTTTTTAATAAAATACTGCCTTTACTATCAGGACCCAGGGAAGTGAGTTAAGAGGCTGGCGACAACCTGACAAGAAAATATTATCTGATTGATTCATTAATAATAATTTGGAGTTGCTTCTTTTATTAACACAGCGTCGAGAGGCTGGGTTGCCTGCTCTTTGCTTTGGGTTTCTCGGCGCCCGGCCCAACTACTATTCCAGCGCCAGGATCTCTGGATTTCAACTATGAACTCATTATGTGGTCCCTGACTTCACTTGAAACATCCTAAGGGCAGAGACCGTATCTTATTATCTTTACATCTCAGCGCCTAGTGAGCCTCCTGGCGTCGAATAGGCGCGAAATAAATTGCTGAATGAGTGAGTCGCCCCACGCTCGAGGTCCGTGCGCACTCCGCCAAGGAGGGGTAGAGGCTCTCACCGCACGATTCGGGCACAGGATTAGGAAGCTACTCTCGATCAGTTATTTAATTAATTAATCTTAATGAAGTCTAGAGTTGTGCTGGAAATGAGGCGACCTCCGTAACGTGTCCGATACCCCTAGCAAAGCTCCCACGTTCTTGCCCTCTGTAGCCGGGGTACGCGGTCAGTATTGAGGTTCTTATCTCCCACTGCATCTGAGGACTCGTCTGCAGCAAGGCCCATAGCTCTTAGCTTTCCACGGCAGAAGCTGTTTCACCTCCGGTGTTTTGAAGTTCCTTGACTATCAAATGAAAATTTACAGTTGAATTAAATCAACATATACTTTTATATTTTTATAAAATGAAGGAAATACTTAAAGCATTTAAAGGTGATTGTACATCTCACTGGCTACGTTCTGAACACCACATGCTTTTTCCAGGCTTTTACCGTGAATGATACAGTTTTTAGCCTAAGAGCCTGAGGCAGTGAGCCCTCAGCCCTTCTATCCGGGGTGTCAGACTCACAGGTGTGCCAAGATTAGCCTTTTTTTTTTTCAAAAGCTGTATTTGAATCACAAAGCAGGGCCTTGGGAAGAGGGCAGGTCAAAGGGGACTTAAAGATTTTGTTCTGCTCCTCTGCTGTGGCCTGAGTTTGTGTGTGCCACCCCCAAATTCATATGTTGAAGACCTAACCCCCAGTGTGACTGTATTTGGAATGGGGCCTCTACAGAAGTAATTAAGTTTAAAAAATGTCATAAGGGTACGGCCCTGATACAACAGGGTCAGTGTCCTTGGAAGAAGAGACAGCAGTTGGGGCGCCTGGGTGGCACAGCGGTTAAGGGTCTGCCTTCGGCTCAGGGCGTGATCCCGGCGTTCTGGGATCGAGCCCCACATCAGGCTCCTCCGCTATGAGCCTGCTTCTTCCTCTCCCACTCCCCCTGCTTGTGTTCCCTCTCTCGCTGGCTGTCTCTGTCTCTGTCGAATAAATAAATAAAATCTTAAAAAAAAAAAAAAGAGACAGCAGTAAGTTAGCTCACTCTCTCTGCGTGTACTCAGAGGAAAGGCCACGTGAAGACAAAACCACTGACTGCAAGCCAGGGAGAGAGAACCTGCTGGAATCTTGATCTTGGACTTCCTAGCCTCTAGAGCTATGAAAAAAAATTCTGTTGTTTACGACACTCAGTCTGAGGTATTTTGTTATGGCAACCTCCGCTGACTCAGGTACCTTAGAACTATAGTGTTTGATATTTTACATCAAAATGTCTTTTTTGTATTATTTTTGTCACAGAAAAGCTAATATATATAACCCTCATCCACTGACAACTTCACATCACCTCACCCCAGAAATGAAGTAAATCATTCTGGGGTAGATAATATCCTTCATTATTTTCAATGATGGAAATTGGTTCCATTTATACGTATAGAATCATTTAATGGCACCAACTGTGAAAATTGTGATATTTTTTATCTTTGCTCTTAGACCAGTGGAGTTCTGGGATTCTGAGGTGGGACTGAGGAGCTCTACCCACAGGTCTGAGGCAGGGGTCTTTGAGACAGGACTGGGTGACTCTGCACTGCTTCAGGTGATGATCCCAGAGGCAAAATTTGTAAGGGTGGGTGAAAAAAGCTACTATGAGCATTCACACTGCACTGCTTTTAAGGAATTATTGCAATTAAGTCTACATGGGGTTGGGAGGACAGACTGAGGGTTAAGTGTGTGAATCTTTAATTTTGTATAGCCATAGAAATTTAATGGGCTGCTTCCACCAACCTGTGCTCGATGACTACAGACTTTATGGCAGATGACAGATTGAGGCAAATTCTCTGGGACTCCTTCATGGAGAGAGAGGTGAAGTGTTAATAACTCACCCAGTGAATCTGGGCTTGTCTTAGTGAATGGCTTGACTGCACAGGACACAGCGAAAAATGTTATCGTGGGACTTGCAGCTTTCACCTGGGTCTCTTGGTCTCTGGGAGCCCTGAGCTTCCGTGTGAAAATTCCAACTACTCTGAGACCCTCTATTTAGAGAGATGCTTTGATAGATGGGACCGTTTGATTCAAGGCTTCTGGCCGTCACTGCCAAGGAGCTAGCCATGAGAGTATGCTGTCTTGAATCGTCCAGAGTGGCTCATTCACCCGCAGGATCCTGCAGCATGACCTTCGTCCTGCCGTGTGCAACAGAAGAATTGCCTAGCTGAGCCCTGCCCCAGTACCTGACTCACAGAATCATGAGCTATAATACAATGCCTGTATGACACCACGCAGTTTAGGGACAGCTCGTGATGCAGCCATAGAAAACCAGAACAGCCTTCATCTGGACATCAAAGTCAAGAGTACAGTAATGAACTAAATAAATCAATCTACTACCGTACAAGTTGATTCTGTTGAAGATTCCTTAGTGCCCTTTGACCTGGAGAAGTCAGATTTACTCTAGCAAGTAAAGGAGGAAAACAGAGGTGGTAGTGCCTGCAGGGGGAGACTTTCTCTCAGTGCAAAGGAAATGGCTTCACAGCTGGAGGAAATCTGTGTCTGGCGGCCTCCTCCCCACCCACCTTATGACATTTAATATGGTTTTGCAGGAAGGATGGAGAAATTAGGAGCCCTATGCATAGCGGAGACTACTCTCTTGTAATCTCTTCTCCCTTTCAGTAATGGGCCTTAATTTTCAATCCTGAAAACAAGTTAGTCTTTTTTTCAGTCACTGCCTAGAAAATTTAATTTTCTCCTCCAAATTTTCTGAGAGTAGCCAGTCAGCCATATATACCTTTTACTCTCCACAGGAGAGAGACAAACGTTATATAACCATGTATGCCACTTTTCATCTGTACGATTATGGTTTAAAGGAAATTCTTTAAAAAACCAGTGCTTCCAATCTAGAGTATTAGAAGATCTCAATTAAAAAGACAAATACACAGACATCAAATATTTTATATTCCTTGTTAATATTTGTCTGGTGTCTAAGGTGGGCACATATTGCATGGTGCACTGGGTGTTATATGCAAATAATGAATCATGGAACATTGCATCAAAAACTGGGGATGTACTGTATGGTGACTAATATAACAAAATAAAAATTGTAAAAAAAATAAAATAAAAAACAGAAAAAACAGAAAAAAACATTTGTCTGGTGTCAGCAAGGTTCTAGAGTCCCTAAGCATAGTCCTTGTTTGAGAGATTAAATTCAGGATTACGTTTCTTTTTCCTTTTAAACTCTAAATTTTGGATTTTATTATTTTGAAATATATGTGAATAAATTATCTTCATTGGCCTGAGAAGGTAATCTGTTATTTAATGAGAGCCAACTGCACATCTAACAATGATACTGTTAAAAACAAAACAGAGTAGCAGCAGAAGACATTCCCTAGAAGACATACGACCTTTACTGAAAAATTAACATGTAACAAAGGACGGTGATGACATTTATTTGGGGGTGGTTCCACCCCCTTTTCTTTAGCCATGAGCTTTTCACTTTCATCTCTTTGGGGGGATGTGTTGCTTAAGGAAAATATTAGTAATGTCTGCAAAGATGGATTAATAAATTCCATAGCCGACTGGACTCCTACTCAGACTGATGACTCAGTGGTTTTGTGGTTTCTGACGTCAGCAGAGCCCATCAATTAAAATCCATACTGCAATTAATGAGTTTTTAATTATAAGCACTCTGAATAGGACACTACCATAGAGAATAAACAATACGTATTAAAAAGGCAGGTAGGAGCCGCACAACGCAAGAAACACTAAACCGGGGATCACACATTCTGTGTTTGAGCTCCCTCTCTGCTTGGTTTCCAGCTTTATTTGTGGAGCCTCGGTTTTGGTTTTATCAACTGCAAAATGGTCACAGTGCCACCTGGCTTAACTAACTTGCGACGTTGTTGCACAGGTTAGAATAAAATTAGGCAAAGCGAATGAGTGGTAAAGTGTTGTTTTTCAGAAAAGTAGCTGTTAACTGGCCAAACCAAGGGGAGAGACGGAGAGGTATCTGGTTCCCCTGGGACCGTGCAGGGAAGATGGCTGCACATTAGGTCCCATGCAGAGAAACTTCCAGAGCCCCTCAGAGGTTGAGTTGGCTGGAAGCGTTCATGCTATTTTTCCCCACAGGATGTTTTCCGTATTAAGGAACATTGTCAGGCTTGTTCACTCTGCCTCCTCTGTGGTCTCTCTGATGCCCAGCACCCTTCCTCATCCCTCCCAGGACTCAGTCATCAGAGCGAGCGGTCGTGTCATGTAGTACTTCTCTAAAGCTTCTTCACTAGGACATATTCTACCGTACCATGCAGTTCACCCATGGAAAGTGTGCGAGTCGATGTTTTTTAGTGTATTCACAGAGCTGTGCAACCATTACAACAATCAATTTTAGACCATTTTTATCACTAAAAGAAATGTTATTTTTTAAAACAGGAAATGTTATCCTCATTAGCAGTCAAGCTGCATTATACCTCAGCTGCCTCCCCTCCCCTCAGCCCCGAGCCACCACGAATCTACTTTCTATCTCTACAGATTTGCCCATTCTGGACATTTCCCATAACCATGCAATAGGTCTTTTGTGAGGGACCTCTTTCACTCAGCACCATGTTTCGAGGTTCATCTGTGTTGTAACATCTATCAGTGGTTTACTCAGTTTTATTGTCGGCTAATATTCCCTTGTATGGCTGTACTACATTGTACTCACCCACTATTCAGTTGGTGGCCACGGAGGATGTTTCTGTAATGTAGCTATTATGATTACTGTTGCCACGAGCAGCTATGTAGAAGTGTTTGTGTGAACGCAGGCTTTTCTTTTTCTTGCATATGCCTAGGAGTGGAATTGCTCGTGATATGGCAACTCTCTGTTTAACCTTCTGATGAAATCCTCATCGGTAGAATGATAATGTAATAAGGGTCTTAGCTAACTGTTTAGCTATTTTTTCCAAAGCAACTGTAAATTGTAAATTTACATTGTAAATCCCTATTAGCAGTGTATGAGGGTGCCAGTTTTTCCACATCCTGGCCAAGCCTTGTTATTATCTGTCTTTTTGGTGCCAGCCACCGTCGTTGGTATGAAACGGCATTTCACTTTGATTTACATTTTTGATTTGCATTTACTCGCTAGCTAATAGTTTTGAGCTTCTTTTTAAAGTGTTTTTGATCGATTGTATATCGTCTTTGGAAAAATGTCTGTTCAGATTCTTTGTTCACTTTTAATTGGGCTGTCTTCTTATTAGTGAGTTGTAAGAGTCCTTTTTAAAATAGGGGAGTGTGAGTCCTCCAGCCTTGTTCTTTTTCAAGATCGTTTGGTCGTTCAGGGTCCCTTGTATTGAAATATTAATTTTAGGATCAGTTTGTTGTTAACTACAAAAAAAATCTGGCTGGGATTTCTGTGTTATTGTGTTGAATCTATTGATCGATTTATAGGGTTTGCCATCTTACCAATATTAAGCCTTTGGAAACGTGAGCACAGGATGCCTTTTCATTTATTAAGACCTTTGTTTCAATAGTGTTTTGTAGTTTTTAGTGCACAGGTTTAACTTGTTAAATTAATTCCCATGTACTTTTTGCTTTTTGATATTACTGTAAATTGAGTTGCTTACTTAACTTAATTTCCAGATTGGGTGATAACAGTGTATAGAAATATGGTTGCTTTTTGTATATTGATCTTATATCTTGCAATCTTTCTGAACTCATTGATTAGTTCTGATTTTTTTTTTGTGTGTGTGTGTGTGGATTCCTTAGAATTACCAATATACAAGATCATACTGTCTTCAAATAGAGAAAGTTTTCCTTCTTTTCTAATTTGGATGCCTCCAATTTTTTTCTTTTTTCTTTTTTTCAATGACTGAATGTCCTGGCTAGAACCTCCAGTGCAAGTTGAATAAATGTGGAGTATTTTTAGTCTTTCACTGTTAAGTATGGTATTAACTCTGAGGCACTTTATCCATTTGAGGAAGTTTCTTTCTATTTGTAGCTTATTGGGGCTTTTCTTTTTTTTTAACATGGGGAGGTGTTGAATATTGTCAAACATGCTTTTCCTACCTATACTGAGATGGCCAGGTGACTTCGTCCTTTCTTTTACTGACATAGTGTATGACATTGATGGTGGAACCAAATTCGCTTTCCTGGGATACACACCACTTTGTCATGATGGATAATCTTTCATGTATGTTGCTGGATTCAGTTTCTTAGTATTTTATTGAGGATTTTTGTGTTTCTATTCATAAGAGATACTGATCTATAGTTTTCTTTTCTGGTGATATCTCTCTCTCTGATTTTAGTGTTAGAGTAATAGCGGCCTCACTGAATGAGTTGGGAAGCGTTTTCTCCTCTTCAATTTGTGAAGAATTGGTGTTAATTCTTTAAATGTTTGGTAGAAGTCTGCAGTGAAGTCATCTGGGCCAGGGCTTTTCTTTGTGGGGAATTTTAAGACTATTAATTCACTCATTCTTGTTAAAGGTTCTACTCAGATTTTCTATTTCTTCCTAGATTTTGTCTAAGACTTCTTGTATCTTTCTAAATTTTTTCCATTTCATCTCATTTGTTGGCATACAGTTGTTTATAGTATTCCCTTACAATCCTAGCCTTTATAATCCATTACTGCTATTAGGTTGGAAGTCAGGCTCCTCTTTTATTCTTGATTTTAATAATTTTAGTCTTCTCTATTTTTCTTGGTCAGTTTAGATAAAGGTTTGATAATTTTGTTGATCTTTTTAAAGAAACAACTTTCGATTTTGTTGATACTATCTGTCAATTTCTATTCCGTATTTCACTAATTTCCACTGTAATCTTTATTATTTTCTTCCTTGTTGTTGCTTTAGGATTAGGTTGCTCTTCCTTTCTTCAGTATCTTTTTTTTTTTAAAGATTTTATTTATTTATTTGACAGAGACAGCCAGCGAGAGAGGGAACACAAGCAGGGGGAGTGGGAGAGGAAGAAGCAGACCCCTAGCAGAGGAGCCTGATGTGGGGCTCGATCCCAGAACGCTGGGATCACGCCCTGAGCCAAAGGCAGACGCTTAATGACTGCACCACCCAGGCGCCCCCCTTTCTCCAGTATCTTAAGGTGAAAAGTTAGGTTACTGATTTGAGATCTTCCTTCTTTCTTAATATATGGTTTTATTGCTATCCATTTCCCTCTAAGCACTGCTTTAGCCGTAAGCCATGTTTAGTTATATTGTGTTTGCATTTTTATGCCTTATAAAATATATTGAATTTGTGGTTTCTTATTTAGGAATATGTCATTCAGTTTTCACGTATTTGTGAATTCTCCAATTTTCTTTCTGTTAGCTATTTCTAATTTTACTCCATTGTGGTCTGAGAATATACTTTGTATGATTTCAGTCCTTTTAAATTTATTGCAGATTGTTTTTGACCTAACATATGGTATGCTGGAGAGTATTCCATATGTGCTTGAAAACCATATGCATTCCGGGGGCGGGGGGGCGGCCTGGGTGGCTCAGTCAGTTGAGCATCTGACTCTTGGTTTCAGCACAGGTCATGATCTCAGGGTCCTGCAATCGAGCCCTACCTCAGTTTCCATGCTCAGTGGGCAGTCTGCTTGAGATTCTCTAGCTTTCCCTCTCTGTTTGTCCCTCCCCTCCTTCTCTAAAATAAATAAATAAATCTTAAAAAAAAAAAAGAAAAGGAAGGCATTTGCATTCTGCTGTTATTAAGTGGAGTGTTCCATAGATGTCTGTTTGGTTTACTTAATTTATACTGATGTTCAAGTTCTCTGTTTCCTTGTTGATTTTCTAGTTGCTCTATCCATTATTGAAAGTGGGATACTACAGTCTTCAAATACTATTATTGAATTGTCTATCTTTTCCTTCAATTCTGTCAGTTTTTGCTTTATGTATTTTGGGCTTTATTGTTTAGGTACATATATATTCATAATTGTTTTATCTTCCTGATTGATTGACTCTTATCACTACCTAATGTCTATATTTATTTTTAGTAACATTGTTTCCTTTAAAGTCTATTTTGCTTGATATTACTGTAGCCACTCCAGCTTTCTTATGGCTGCCGTTTGCATACTGTATCTTTTTCATTCCTTTTACTTTCTACATATTTGAATCTTTGGATTTGAAGTGTGTCTCCTATATATAAGATACACTTGGGTCTTGGTTTGTTTTTTTTTTTAATCCAGTCTGACAGTCTCTCTCTTTTGATTGTATTGTTTAATTCAAATTCAATGTTATTAGTGATATACTTGGATTTATGTTTGTCAATTTGCTTTTAATCTTCTATGTCTCAAGTATTTTTGTTCCTCTCTCCCTTCTTAACTATTTTATTTTGCACTAAGTGAACATTTTCTAGTCTAGCATTTTAATTACTTAAATTAATTGCCAGCTGGAATGGGGCTCAGAAAGGATGGTGTATATATATAAACCTATCACCACTATTGGGTGAGTATTCAGGCATTTGCTATCAATGGGGAGGGAGATATTATTAGATAAAAAATAAGAGTAAGCACTGTTCCATGGCATGAAAGAATGTGGAGAGGAAATACAGACCTTATTATATGAGACAGGATATTCTGCTTAAAGATTAAAAATATTATGATTGAATATATTGAGAATTAACTTAAGAAGGAATATTTGTCTGTGAAAAGCTGACATATAATTTATAAAAGCTACAAGAACCCAAATTATTAGTTGATGCAATTATTTTCTTAGAGATAGTGTGATTTATCAATGTCCATGGAATTTTATGGAATCTCCAAGGATAATATTTCAAATTTAGAGGTAGATTCTAGATCTCCTTCTGCCATTATTCCCTCACTCATTTATTTATTCATTATGCTTAAAACATTTTTTAACTGTGAGGAACTATATGACTTTACTTAGACAAACTATTTAACTCCTTTATTCATAAGATAAAAGGATTGGACTCAGTAATCTCTAAGGATATTTCTCTAAAATCCCATGATTCTAAATGGCATAGTCGAAATAACCATTCCTTCATGAATTCAACAAATATTTATTGATCTACTAGGGGTGAAGCATTGTGTTAAGAACAGTGAACATAATAGACATAACTGCTGCCTTCATGAAACTGTCAGACATTGAAACAAGTAATAACAAGAGTGACGGCTTTTATGAAAGAGAAAGTATTAGGGTACTGTTGGTACGTAAGTCACAATTTTTCTAACTAACCCTGGTGGGACAGAGGATCTTTCAAAGAAGGTTTTCTGGAGGAAGTGGATTTAATGCTGAAATCTGAAGGATGAGTAAGAGTTAACAGAAAAGCAACAGTTGAGAAGGGCATGATATGGGAAGAAAGTTCTAGAAAGTGGTAAAAACATGCTCAAAGCCCAGGGACCAGAGATAGCCTAGGGGGTTTGAGGAAGTCATAAAAGTCAAGTATGTCAGAATTCAAGACAGAAAAGGAATAGAAATGAGGTTGGAGGGAGAGGAAGAGAAATCACAGCGCCTTAAGTCAGCCACTTAAAAAAGTTGGTCTTTCACCTGTGGACAGTAGCAGACTATCTAAGCTAAATCAGATTCATCTTTAAAAAGATGACTCTGTCTGTGGAGCAGAGGGGAAATTGGAGGTATAGGAAGTGTCCAGATGGTCTGCTGTAGGGTGCATGTGAGGATGGAATGAAGTGAATGGTTTGAAAGATATATAGAAAATTAAGTGGATAATATTTGCTAATAGATTGGATGGGGAAGCTAATTAAATGGATAATAAATTAAAACTTTATTCTGCGCCTAAAATGATTTAATACAACTTATAAAGATGCTTACAACTTAGCTGGGCAAAACATATTTACATTCTTTCTAAAATGAAGACAAGGGAAAATAAGAATAAAAAAGTTAGCAGCCAGGAGGAAGATTAGTTCTTGAAATGAAAGCCCTACATTCCTATTCTTTTAGAAATGGATAACACATTTGGGAGACTTGGGCATATTTATGGTTATCTTGAGAACTGAGAAGCAAGAAAACATGTTTGTCTGAGGAGATGGTTCTTAATAATTATATAGTTGGTGCTAATCTCAATTTGCATTCTTGGGAGTGTAAGAAATACTCCTTCTTTCTATTTTCTATGAATGAACTTGTTCTAGGTTTTCAGGGCAGCCAGCATGGTGGAACATTTAATGTTAGTTGTTATGGGCGTCTCATCAAATTCCTGGGCTCTATGCAGTGCCAGTGACCCTTCAGATCCACAGGCCCTCGTGGGTTCCATGCTGTGGCCAGGACTCAGGAATCTGAGTGAAGTACAGGACCTGAATGACAGTAAGGTCTCATCAGGAAAACAGAAACCACACTAGGTTTTTTGACTACAAAGCACTCGATATGGAATCTATGACACAGGAGATGAAAGACGGAAAGGGCAAACAGGGATCCCTGAGTACCCGGAGATACTGACCCAGGAAGCCACTGCCACCCCAAACAAAAATGAAAGGAAATTGAGGATGACCAGAATCTAGGAGTGCAGGAGGGGTCCAGCAGAGTTGGTCCTCCGACCTCTGAGCAGGGGTAACACCTGCCTGCTGCTGGTATCCCTGGAATGGCGGGGCTGTTACTAGCTGCATAAAAAGAAGGTGGAAGCTAGAGCCAACCACTGTTACTGGGGTCATGCTGATGAGACTGAAAAAAAAAAGGGAGTATTTTTTTCCTCCTTCAATCTTCCAATCCTCCTCAGAGCCTCCTGTTGGTAGGACATGGCAAGGAAGCCAGATGACAAAGGAGTCTGGGAAGTGAAATTTGCAGAGCTCCAGTTTCAGCATCACAGGTAGAATATAGAAGGATAGATCAGAGCTGAGATGCGCCAGGTAAATAACGGGCTCACTAGGGGACCATGTTCCTGGCAGCCTTGCTACTCCAGACTCACAGATCTCTCTCCTTCCTGCAGCCTGCCCCCTCCCCCTAACCTGTGGGCATTCCTTTCTGCGTCTGCCTTTTCAGAGTCTCCCAAATTCTGCTCTGTCATCCTCAGGAGCATTCACGATAAATGTTGGTGTCTATTAGTATCGGAGCCTGAATCATTAATCATCAAAAGACTAGTTCTTCTTTTCTTGAGGACAGATCTTCCAGGAGGTGAGGGTAAATGTTTTCATTCTGTCCTTATGGAGAAAAGAAAAACAAAGAGGTTACCTTTTGTAATAAAGCAGAACAGCCAACAGTGGCCACAATCACCATACGGAGTGACGTGGGCTGAATGATGGCCCACAGTGATACCCAAAACCTCATCCCAGGACCTGTCGGTAGGTCACCTTACAGGTGAAAGGGACTTTGCCGATGTGATTGCGTTAAGGACTCTGAGATGGGGAGGCTATCCTGGATTCTCAGGGTAGGCCCACTGTAATCACAGCAGGAGGAAGCAGGAGGGTGGGAGTCAGAGAAGGACACGTGACCACAGAAGCAGAAGCTGGAGTGAGGTGGGGCCTCCAGTCGAGGAATGCCAGTGACCTCAGGAAGCTGGAAAAAGCCAGCGAACAGACACCTCCCTGGAGCTACCAGAAGGAACGCAGCCCTACGGGCCCCTGACGTGAACCCTGTAAGACTCACTTCAGACTCCTGACCTCCAGAACAGCAAGAAAATAAATTTGGGTTGTTTGTGGCGATTTGTTACAGCAGAAATAGGACACGAACGTGCCAACCATTTACTGTGTGGCTACAGCTGAGCCCCAGGACCTGGGCTGGAATTTGCGCGAACACGAATTACATTTAATTCACTCAGCAGCGCGATGAGGCTGAAGATTATTATTCTCATTTCACAGATGAGAAAAATGACTTAGAGAGATAAAATGAATAGACCTCCTCTCCTGCCTGATAGATGAAGCTGGCATTTGGAGGCTGTGTGTCTGCCCCCAAAGCCTGTACGTCTGACCATCGGAGAACTGTCTCCTCACTGGGGCCTGTGCATAGCACCTCAGGAAGAAGTCCTCTTTGACACCCTCTAAGGATTATTAAAGGCAAACAGTTCTGCGTGTATGTAAACATTTTTACATATTAGCAATTAAAGCAGCAAAATGCTAAATGTCTTGAAATGACACCTTGAAATTTTATTTACGGTATTAATTTTTGAAGATCTCTTTTTTTAGTTTAAATTCAATTAATTAACGTATAATGTATTATTGGTTTCAGGGGTACAGGTCTGTGATTCATCAGTCATATATATAATACCCAGTGCTCATTACAACACATACGTTCTCCAATGTCCATCACCCAGTTATCCCACCCCTCCACTCCCCTCCCCTCCAGCAACCCTCAGTTTGTCTCCCATGATTAAGAGTCTCTTACAGTTTGTCTCCCTGATTTCATCTTGTTTTATTTTTTCCTCTCTTCCCCTATGATCCTCTGCCTTGTTTCTTAAATTCCACCTATCAGTGAGATCATATGATAATTGTCTTTCTCTGATTGACTTATTTCACTTAGCATAATACCCTCGAGTTCCATCCACATTGTTGCAGATTGAAGATCTTTTTGAAAAAAAAGGTGGCTGCAGGGGTAGACTTTAAGCAGTGTGGATTGATCCATCAACTCAGGGCCAGGGGACTCTAATAAAGCAACTCCATTTTTATGGACTGACATCATACTTCTTTGGAATACAAGTCTATGTGGAATATTATTTCTTTAAAACTGATAGGAATTTGAAAGATTGCTATAAATCAGGAGATTAATAAAGATTTTTTGAGGATTATAGACCTTAAAAAGACTCTTCTTTTTAATCCAAAAGTGTGTGGGTATTTAGAAAATATAGACAAAACCCAAGAAAGCAACTATTAATTACTTATAAGTCTTATGTTCCAAAATTAATTCAAGAAGAAAGATTTTGAGATTTGTGACAGGAACATGAATTTGCTTACTCCACAACATAGATGTACATAAAAAATATAGTTTCTTTATTTTGTTTAGAATCGATCTATTTTCCTAATGAGCTCTCACCTCCTGGGATGCCTAATACCATTTAGACATTTGCCTAAACTAATAATTTAAACAATTGGTTTCAATAATGCTCAGTTTTCTGAGATAATTACCTAATGTTGTCACTTCTTCTGCTTGTCTCTAGAATAGCAGCTTGTTATATTGGGAAGCAGGGCTCATATGATCTTATAAAAGCCAAATGAAAGGCTTCTCGGATCTAAATGGTGTTTTTCCACCTTCACTTATTCAAAAACACCCGAAGAGACACTTCAGAAAGGAGGAAACCCAAAAGGCCAATATACTTATGAAAAAATGCTCAAAGTCAGCAGGCAAACTATTGGGACTACACCAGAATAAAAGCCTTTGTACAGTGAAGGAAACCATCAACAAAACAGAAAGGCAAGCAACCAAATGGGAAAAGATATTTGCAAATGATATATTTGATAAGGGGTTAATATCAAAAATATCTAAAGAACTTATACAACTCAACACCAAAAAAACAAACAATCTGATTATAAAATGGGCAGATGACCTGAATATTTTTCCAAAGAAGATATACAGATGGCCAATAGACACATGAAACAATGCTCAACATACTCATTATCAGGGAAATGCAAATCAGAACTACAATGAGATATCATTTTACATGTGTCAGAATGGCTAAATTCAAAAAGACAAAAATTAACACATGTTAGAGAGGATGTGGAGCAAAAGGAACCCTCATGCACTGTTTGTGGGAATGCAAATTAGTGCAGCCACTGTGGAAAACGGTGTGGATGTTCCTCAAAAAATTAAAAATGAAAATACCGAATGATTCAATAATTCTGCTACTGGGAATTTACCCAAAGAATATGAAAGCACTAATTTGAGATGATATACGCACTCTTATGTTTATTGCAGTGTTATTTACAATAGTCAAGATATGAAAGCCACCTAGGCGTCCATCGATAGACAAATTGATAAGGAAGATGTGGTGTACACACACACACACACACACACACACACACACACACACACTGGAATATTACACAGCCATAAAAAGATTGAACTTGTGCCATTTGTGACAACATGGATGGACCTAGGGGATATCATGCTAAGTGAAATAAGTCAGACCGAGAAAGACAAATACCATATGATTTCACTCATAAGTGGGAGCTAAAAATCAAAACAAATGAATAAACCAACCGAAAGCAGAATCAGGCCTATAAACACAGAGAAAAAAACTGGTGGTTGCCGGAAGCGAGGAGGATAGGGCGATGGCAAAATGGAGGAACAGGGAGTGGGAAATACAGGCCTCCAGTTATGGAACGAATAAGTCACAGAGATAAAAGGCGCAGCTTAGGGAATACAGTCAATGATATCGTGTAGTGTTGTATGGTGACAGATGGTAGCTTCCTTATGGCCAATATAGCATAATACATAGAGAAGTTGAATCCAGTGTTCTACACCTGAAACTAATGTAACATTTTGTGTCAACTCTACTCAAATAAAAACATTAAAAAACCCAAAAGGTGCTCAAAGTCATCAGCACTCGGAACTACAAATTAAAAATGACATTGCACAGCCATGACAAATGATAATGTGTAAAAGACTGATAGTTATCAAGTGTTGCAGAAGATACGAAATTCTGGAACTCTCATTGACGCTGGTGGGAGAGTAAATGAATTCAACCACTTGCAAAATTTTTGAATGCATCCACTAAAATTAAACATATAACTTTTTTTGCTTTGGGCTCTTCTCAGACTTTTGATTCTCAGCTATGTTTACAACAACCATAATAATATCTACTCGTTAGGGGCTGAGTATTCGTGTCCCCCCCTCCCCAGATTCATATGTTGAAGTCCCAAGTGGCAATGCGATGACATCAGGAAGTGGGGCTTTTGGTAGATAGGTAGGTTTAGATGAAGTCATAAGGGTGAAACCCGCATAATGGGATTAGTGCCCTTATAAGGAGAGGAACAGACAAGAGCTGGCTCTCTCTCGATCTTAAATTTCCCAGCCTCTGGAACTCTGAGAACTAAATGTCTGTTAAGCCACCCAGTTTACGGTATTTTTTTTTATAGCAGCCCAAGCAGACGAATACATTATAATATCATACACTGATCCGTAAGGGGAATTCATCATAAATTCAACTAAAGTAATGCACACAAAAGGCTAGGTAAATCAAGTGTGAGGAGAGAGAATTTTTTTAAATGCTCAGGTAGGCTTCGCCACAAAACTTCTCATGATTGTCCCGCCTTCAGTTTTTAGCAATGGCTATATGTAGATTTTTGTGATTCTCGATAACTTTTCTCATGGATCAAAACTCAACATTTTCCCCAGTGCTGCTATTTTGACTCAGATAAGGACTATTTTCTGTAATAAGAAGATAATTTCACTTATTAATGATCAACCAGAAATTATAATGTATTTCTATTTATTTTAGGACATACATATTCTCCCCCTCCTCCTCTTCTTCCTTCTTCGTTGAGAACTATGTATTGAGAGCTATGCTAAAAGTTGTACTTGAATGAGCTCTTCTAATACTCGTAACTGCTCTAGGAAATATGTACGCTTTCATTTCACAAAGACCCCAGACTCTGAGGGTTTAGTAAGAAGAAAAACCTGGTTCATACTGTTTATATAGGACAGCTCTATGTTCACGCGCTTACCAAAGCCTCGTAGTCAGATAGCCAACCTCGGCCTTGGTTCTTTTTTGACTCCTTTGGCAGAACCGCTGACCAGGGTGCGGCCAGACAGGCAGACAAACTGTCTTGGCACAAACTAAACAGTCCCCGGGGACATCGTCCTTCCTGTAAAAAACGAAAAACAAAAATTCATAAGCTGGGTGGCTTACACAACAGACATTCCTTTCTCCCAGTTCCAGAGGCTGGGAAACTGAAGCTCAAAGCGCCAGAGATGTGTCAGGGAACGTGGAACCAGGTATTAGACAGGAAACCCTACGACGCTTCATTCAGAGCGAGCACACGCAGATCGCAGACGGAAAGGGATTGTTGTCCGTATTCAGCACCACGCGGTGAACCTGACCGCTTTCTTCGGTACAGCCCATGGCTTACACTCTTTTGAGAGATTGGCCGCCAGGCTTTCTATCTTCCGAGAGACGAGACAGCGATACACTCTAAATGCTGCTATGCCCATAAAGGGAGAAGGTTTAAAGCCAGAAAGACCATGTACATGGGCTATAGGGGGGGTATGGATACCGAGGGTGAGGGCTAGTAGGCATGGGACAGGGTAAGCTCATACTCTATTCACAAGGATTCCAGATGGTTCACAGGAGTCCCAAGGTGTCGCATGTGCAGGAGAGAGAGTGGCAGGTGTGAACACTTAGCTCAGGCGTTAAGATTTCACCTCACCGCTAGGGCGTGATCTCTGTGTTCATTAAACTATTGACTCCAGGGCGCCTGGGAGGCTTGGTCGTTTAAGTGTCTGCCTTCCGCTCAGGTCGTGATTCCAGGGTTTTAGGATTGAGCCCTGCAGCAGGCTCCCTGATCCTCCGGGAGTCTGCTTCTCCCTCTCCCTCTGCCTGCCACTCTGCCTACTTGTGTTCTCTCTCTCTCTGTGTGTCAAATAAATAAATAAAGTCTTAAAAAAATAAATTAAAGCAACAACAAAAAAAGATTGACTCCATTACCAACAGCTTACGGGCGGGGAAGTTTTGATTGTTTGCAAGCCAAGCAGCGCGCTTCTGAAACTGGAGGAATGCTGGCGATGGATCTCATGATGACACCTGCCCACGAAGTCGCTGAGCACTGGCATCAAGGAAGGGCAGCCCCTCAGCCTTTGTGTTTCTGTCCCCCAGTAGCTGACCTGGAAATAATCCCCACCCTACTTTCCCTGATGGTGCTGCTGGATTCTACTTCTGGCCTGGATGAGCCTCAAGAGTTTTAGCTATTGTTTATCTCTAGTTTGTATTATAAAAGCCTTCCTGGAGCGCCTGGGTGGCTCAGTTGATTAAGCATCTTCCTATGGCTCAGGTCCTGATCCCAGGATCCAGGATGGAGCCCTGCATGCGACTCCTCCTCAATGGGGGGTTTGCTTCTTCCCCTCCCCCTCTGCTCCTGCTGTTTCTCGCTTTCTCTCTCTCTCTCTCTCTCTCAAATAAATAAAATCTTTTAAAAAAAATTCTTCCAACAGAAACAAAAGCAGAAAGAATAGCACGATGAGCCCTTTGCTCAGTCTCAGTAATTCCCAACGTTCTGCCAGCTTTTTCATCTACGTTATTTCGCATCTCTTTTCTTCCATAGTATTTTATTTTATTTTATTATTTTTTTAAAAGATTTTATTTATTTATGTGACAGAGAGACAGCCAGCGAGAGAGGGAACACAAGCAGGGGGAGTGGGAGAGGAAGACGCAGGCTCCCGGGATCACTCCCTGAGCCGAAGGCAGATGCTTAATGACTGCGCTACCCAGGCTCCCCTCTTCCACAGTATTTTAAAGCAAATACAAGAGATCCCGTAAGCTCACGAGCAGTACTTCAGGATAGATCTCCAATCAATACGGACTTTCTTTTTCTCCCAGCAGGACTTCACCACCGTAGCACAGTCAACAAAGTTCCCGAGTACTATTCAAATACCCAGTCAGTATTCGTTTTTTTTGGGAATGGTTCATTTACTCCAATCAGAATCCAAACAAGACCCGTGTGTTGCGTATGATCGCTTGCGTTGTTCGTGTCTTTTTCTCCCTATAGCATCCCTCCTTCTTGTTTTCATGCAGCTAATTTCTTGGGTGGTTTATTTGAGGAAGTGGGATGGGGGGTGAGAACCCAGCAATTCACTGAAATAGCTGAGTTCTTGTCCCATGTTTAATTTTACATTTCATATCTTTAAATATCTGGTATCTGCCCATTTACATCCCAAATATTATGTACTTTGCCACCAAGTAGCCATTTTAATGAGGCTTCAGTTGGTACTGCTGTATTATTTTTGAGGCCCAACTATAGCCATTTGAAAAGTTTTTTTTCCACATTCTTTTTTTTTTTTTTTAAGATTTTATTTATTTATTCGACAGAGAGAGACAGCCAGCGAGAGAGGGAACACAAGCAGGGGGAGTGGGAGAGGAAGAAGCAGGCTCATAGCGGAGGAGCCTGATGTGGGGCTCGATCCCCGCAACGCCAGGATCACGCCCTGAGCCGAAGGCAGACGCTTAACCGCTGTGCCACCCAGGTGCCCCTTTTTTCCACATTCTACAAGTAAGTGTTGGTAAGGTGATTTCAGTACACCACCGCATCTAGAGTTTATAAACTTTTTTTTTCAATCTTCACACAGGTATTCAGATATTTCTTTAAAACATAAATTATACAGTTTAATCATGTTATTCTTTATAGATTCAAATTCAATCCAAAATGATTTGATGTATCAGTTGTCACTGTTTTATATATTTTTAAGCTTTGATGACATTGGATTCTCTCCTTAGATTGCTCAGAAGAATATTATGAGTGACTAAGGATTCAAGGCAGGTGGTCTCAGAAATACATACTCATATATAAAGATATCAAACAGACTCCCTCTCAACTGATAGTATGTTTGATATAAAGAGATTAGGGGCGCCTGGGTGGCACAGTCGTTAAGCATCTGTGATCCCCGCGTTCTGGGATCGAGCCCCACATCAGGCTCTTCCCCTAGGAGCCTGCTTCTTCCTCTCCCACTCCCCCTGCTTGTGTTCCCTCTCTCGCTGGCTGTCTCTGTCAAATAAATAAATAAAATCTTTAAAAAAAAAAGAGAGAGAGATTAAAAAATGTCAGGAGTCACTTGTGTACCCGACATAGAACGTGACCATGTTCTGCAGAGACCAAAATCCTGATTCATTGCCTCCAGCACCACCATAAACATGCGACCTCTTCATTCTAAAGTGGACTGTATATGTCAACTCCCACTTCTAAGTCAGGATCGATTACTGATGCAATTGGCTTGTATGATTTTATTTTATTTGAGAAGTTTTTAGACCATGAACTTTTCCTTCTGTGAGAGACAGTAACATTATCCGATAAAGAAAGGGAACCAACATAGCAACTGGGATGATTGGCTTTCACACAATTGGCTTTCATTAGGTCCAACATTATGGATCAAGTAACTGCAGCAGGTATACCCTGTATGTGCTTCCAGGAATACACATATAAAACACACCAGAGCTTCCTTATGTGACAAGGGGATCACCGCAAAGCAAGGGAGTACTGTTCTGAAGCCTGTTTCTCTCGGCTGTCCTCTACCCACGCTCTGCATGTGTGGGTACAGAGGTTTAACCCACAGTGCTGTTGAAAGCTGATGGGACCTCATTCAGTTATGGGGTGGGAGGAGGGTTCAAGGCAGAAAGAGAAAAAGGGGAGTTTATAAAGAAAAGAAAAGGAGCGTCAAGAGAGACTATAGGTCATGAGAAAACCAGTGGGGACAAGGAACACGAGGCATATCAAGTCCTGTTAGCCTGGAACTGAATTTCAGGAAGAGTCACTCAAAAGCTTCCTA
Source organism: Ursus maritimus (assembly GCF_017311325.1). Lineage (NCBI taxonomy): Eukaryota > Metazoa > Chordata > Mammalia > Carnivora > Ursidae > Ursus > Ursus maritimus. Next base: position 64,302,939 of record NW_024423344.1, read on the forward strand.
ACAAAAATTTGTAAATTGCAAATGTTGGGTTTAATTAAAAAATAATCCCTGCTAAAATCATAGCAGACTTTTCTCTTTATTTTATTCTCCTATTTTAAAGTCCTGTTGTATTCATTAGCTCAGCTTTCCTTTATTCTTAAAAAGAAAAAAGTCAAATAGTATTTTCATTGGTTACAAGGTTATTTTGTTTTGTAGATATTATTTTATAAATGTAACCTTGGCTACCTTTTATTGCTGTTATTCATATCAAATAATAAAAAAAAATTAAATGGCGACTTCTTGCTATTTCACATTATATTCATTCATCTCTACCCTTTGTTAGACAAACATACATAGGCGCACAGACCCTAAAGCATGTGCAAATTATTTTCACCTTGCTGACTCTAAGCACCTGGTCCTGCACTATTTTTAAATACTTTGCTGATTATTTATACATAATCTCTTCTTGAGGTATAATCCATGATTTCTTTACGTAAAAATTAGATAATAATTTCTATAAACTATAAATTAAAATTAAACATTTTTAACTGAGCCAAGCCTGTAAAATTCAGTTTATGCATTCTCGAGCTATTCATAAGCCAGTTTTCAATACCCTTGTGTTATAGAAGGATTAAATTATAGCTTTGCAGTAGATTAGGTTTCTTTGTATTATTGTATTTATACATCTGGTTGGTCTATTATGCATTTTCTCCATACTATCTTATAAACTGATTAGGACATAACTCCTTTTCTATTGTATCCATAAGAGCCCACCATAGCACGGATTTAAAAAGCAAAATTAAATACCCAATATCTCTGGCTTAGAAACTCATTGGTTCTCAATTGCTGTATTGTAATTCTGTCTCTAGATCTACCTTACCTACATTGAGCTTTAAAAAGAAAATGCAATTAAAGACACAGATTGCTGTGAACGAGGAATTTTATTCTACCAAAAGTAATGAGTAAACTTTCCCCATTCCTGACCCCAGATAGGACATCTGTGAGCTTTACTATAGAAAGACTTGGGTGATGCTCTTATGTCTTAATACAATACGTAATATATAAGAATGTTCACAGATGAGTTGGCGTTTCTTTTGGCTTTAAGAAGCTGAGCCTTTGTGTCCTAAAATTATAGGCACATAATCCGCGAATCTGCTGTGTGGCCAAAAAAAAAAAAAAAAAAAAAAAGTCAAGCATGCTCTTTTTGTTTGCTGAACACTCGATATGCAAAATGCAAAAGCAAAATGCTTAGTATTTTACTAAGGAATAAAATGTCATTCCAGTGATAACACCCTCCACAACTTAGCAGTTTCTGACTTTCGTGTTTAAGAAAAGCAGACTAGATGGACTGGTTAAATCCAGCCAAAGATCAGGGGCTTTGAAAGCTCTTCCTTATGATGCTGAGGATCTGGCTATAGTCTGCTGAAACTGGTATGCCAGTTTAGAGCGGCAGGTTGGACAGAAATGGGCACTGGTGAAGGTGTGGGTATGCTGGCATATACGCTTGGAAGTGGCCTGATGTATAAAATCTGGCGGCATTTTCATTTGAAAACAATGAGCAGTGTTAGCGACAGATGTTTCTGGTATCCCTGCTCTGGGCTTTCTGTAGTAGCCAGATCGTCTTACTCCTTTGTAATTGGTTCCTTGTTTGCCTCTCTGCCCTGGTCCTCTGTGAACTCCTTTGGGGCAAGGACCCAGTTTCTACAGCCCAGTCACAGTGGCTGGCCCGATGCCAGGCATTTAGTAGGCGCTCATGAAATGTTTGCTGAAGTGAATGAGTGACTACAAGCTTCTTTTTTTTTTGGAACTTAAATTCAATCAGCCAACATATAGTACATCGCTAGTTTTTGATATAATGTCCAATGATTCATTAGTTGCGTAGAACACCCAGTGCTCATCACATCACGTGCCCTCCTTAACACCCATCACCCAGCTACCCCATCCCAGACCCACGATGTTCTTTGGAAATACTCTTTCGTGCCTGTCTAAGAGCTCCACAGACAAAGCGTTTCACTATGTGTAGCACATCATAAATACTCGTAAGTTTGTTGCCTGATGGACTGAGCCAAACATTCAGAAGCATTCAGATTTGTAGACTGGAAACTAAAAGTGACTGATAACTTACATTTAACATGCTTTTGCTTTCTATGACTTCGGCTATTTAAATAGTAATTGTCCCCTAGGCCTTTTAGAGCATACACTTACTTTCTTTGGAAGAAAATGTAGGGGCCAAAATGTGGTCTATATCATCTTATATTGCTTTCCTTAGCTGCGTAGAAAAGTCTAGAAAATTATAATTAGTATTGAGAGGTATAAAACGAGGCTTGCAGGTTTAGTAATAAATCACCCATATTATTTCATTTCTTCTCATCTTCCTCCTTTCTATTTGTCCCTCATTTCCTTTTCCATAACCCCCCTTCCCACCCTATCTCTTGTCTGCCTTTGACTGCGGGAGCTTCTCTACCTATGAAAATGTGCATTGGACCGTGACCTGTACAGTCCCTGGAATTGTTCTCAGGGTGAAAGACCTTCATGAGTATTAGAAACAATTACCATTTCCATTTACAACCAGACCCAGAGCTTTATGAGTGGCAGAGATGTAAATGTATTTTAACCTTAAATCTAAAGTATAATTTTTGTGTATGGGAAACCAGTAGTAGGAGACCAGTGTGATTGGGAGATACATTTCAATTAATTCTTCCACCAACACCTTATCTCTTCTGCATCAGAACCTTTTATAGTGTTAAAATTAACAATTATGCAGCTGATGGTTGGCTAAACCCACCAGGGGACCTGGAGAGAGCCTCAGATAACACGACACATATAAATCATTCACGAGAACAATTCATGAAAGAAAAGTTATCTGTGTTTGGGATGACATTGGAAGAACTAAATAGGAGTCAATTTGAAGAGGGGACATTTCGTCCCATTGTCCAGCTCGCCTTTTCTTTTTTTTTTTTCTAATTGTGTCATAATATACATTTTTAAAATTAATTATCCATTTGGTGGCAAGATAAAGGTCTCTTCTTGTGCTCAGGAAATAGTGGCCTCACTGGTGAAAGATTATTTCACATGAGTAGCACTCATAAAGAAAGCTGTTCCCAGATAAGGTGGCAAATGTTCTTTGAAGAAGCACAATGAAGGGTGACAGGCAAGCCCATGTTTACCAAACTGAATAGAGAGGCCTGGCAGATTTCAGCCCCCTGATCAGTTACATAAGCAGAGAGGACCAGGTCTGAAATGATGTTACACCAAACCACATAGAGCACCAAGTAGTAAGTACTTCGCAATATAACAACCCATGAAACTGGGTCCTAAAGAACACCAAGGCTACTTTCAGGATCTCTCCCCGCAAATATTTGGCAAGTACCTCTAGAATTGGCTTCACACTTACACCTTCATCACCATAAGAGGTAGATTGCAGGGCATTTTATAATGTTTATAATTAAAACATTATTTTTTTAAAGTAGACTCCATGCCCAGCGTGGAGCCCAATGCAGGGCTTGAACTCATGACCCCAAGATCAAGACCTGAGCTGAGACCAAGAGTTGGACGCTTAGCCAACTGAGCCACCCAGATGTCCCTAAAACACTTGATAATGTTTATGTATTGTTCTTGATGCAGGGAAAATAAATACTCATACACATATTCTGGAAGAAGCTGGACTATAATAGGACCAATTGCCAGATACTACAGTCTTGCAAGTGATCTGTTTTATTTATTTATATTTTTATTTAAATTTTATCTTTATATATAATTTATCACATTGATACTTTAAAAATAATCATATCTGTGTGCTCTTGATTCATCCTTCTTGGCTTCTGGTTTGGATTTTAAATTTCACTCATAGTCAACAGAAACATTCAACCTACAGTTTGCACATATGGAATAGTAACGACCTTCAAAGCTTTAATAAGCACAGGAATGACAAAATTGTCCTATAATTTTCATTTCCTTAAAGTAATTTATTCTCTTCCCCTCACTCTCACACCTTGCTACTAACATGCCGAAGAAATAAAAGTCATGAGAGGAGAGAAAAAAGATATGGGTTTTTGACAAGGTGCAATCACTATGTCACAGTTTGGTGAACATTTTACTATTCATTATTCTTTAGTGAAGTATGAATCATGGTTGCCTTAATATTTATTTGCATCCAAAATACCTGGATAAAATTTATTGTTTTGTTTTTGTAGTCCATTAAATTGTGCCTAAAAGTATTTATGATGACACACAATGTTTTTAATTATTTGCTCTGATGAGCATATCAATTATAATTTCATTCTGGTATTTAGTTCTTTGGGAAGACATAAATGTTTGTGATCAAATGTTAACAATCAATAATGGTGCAAAGATGTCATTGATTTGTTTAACACCCTCATTAAAGTGTGGAAAATAACGGTTAGGATATAGACATAACCATTCCAGAGCAGATGTCATGAAGACGCTAAGTGTCACGTAGGAGAGGATTGACAGAAACAGAGAGAAGACAAATCCAGAGTGTTCTGTAACAGCAACTGTTCCTTCATCAGACCTTGTGCTGCCCCCCCTCAGCCTTTTCGTGAAGAGAAACTGAAGGTAAACATCAGAATCCACTCTATAATTTTTAGACACTATGACATTTTCAGGTGCCAAGAATATAGGCAGATATGACAATATTTTGTAGGTGATAAAATACACTTGGCCCTCATTACATACATTGTAGTTTGAGTCATTTCCTGTTGATGAATCCTTTTGTTGTTCCTATAATTTCAAGGCTAAAACTACTCTTCCAGATTTTATCACCGAAGGATGGTTGGACTGAGTAGAGCCTGCCCGAGCACTTCTCCCCTTTGTCCCAGGAGACCTCTAGACCTCTTTTTCCTCCGTACACTATTCAAAGATGATAATTAAAATTTTTTAAAAAACTAGACATAATTTGCATATCATAAAATTCACCCATTTAAAGTGTGCAATTCTGTGGCTTTTGCATATCCACAGAGCTGTGTGGCCGTCATCACGATCTCATTCCAGGACGTGTTTTTCTGCCCAAAGAGAAACCTTTCCCTGTTAACAGCCACTCTGCCTTTCCCCCAACTCCCAACCCTGGCAACCCCTCATCTTCATCCTGTCTCGATGGGTTTGCCGATTCTGGACATTTCACATATATGGAATTATATGATATTTGGCTTTTTGCATCTGGCTTCCTTCACTCTGTGCTCTTCCCTGACATAGAGAGAAAAGAAGAATTTCTGCCTTCATGGAGGTCATAGTATTGTAGGACAATCAGGCTAGATAAATACATACTATACACAGAATGGGCAGCGCATTTTCCTCTTGATCCTGTCTCAGTTTCTTTGGTGTACTATGTATAAATACAAAATAATGGCCCCCATTATGTTATTGCCAGGGTGACCAGGCCTGCAGAATTGGGGTCCACTTTATCTTCAACTCTACCTTCAACTTTATGCTCAGTTTTTACACTCAACTCTCTTTATTTCTTAGCCAAGGGTCAAGAGAATATAAAGACACAGGGTGGATTTATGAATCACTTTCAGGGTGCCTTTAATACAATGGGCAGACATGCCTTGCTTTTGCTTCCCTGTTCACAGTGTGGTTCCCCATCCATTCATTAATGTTCAAGATGCCGCCATATTAGGTGCCAGGACTAGCACAGGTAATAATGCATCACCCTGCAGGGCCAGCCCTTTGTATGATTTGAAAGATGATATTCTGATTTGTCTAACCTAAAGCTGTCTCTTAAAAATCCACACAGCCACCAAAAATCCTCTCTTACTTCCTTTAAAATGTTCTGTGAACATCTTTAATCCAAGTCAATAAAATTACGTTTTTACTCGCATGAGTTATAAAAATTCTCTGTAGGAAACTTGAAAGATAAATTATACAGAAGACAATAAGAATCACCTATAACCCTGGCAGGTAGGATAAACTGATGTTGACATCTTACGTTTACCTTTCTCTGTTTTGGGGCACATATATTCTTTCAAACTCAATAAAAATTACTAAATAGCTTTTATGTACAAGTGGGAAATCGGTGGTAGATAAGAACAAATCTCTTGAAGTTCACCAATGTTTGAAAATTATGATCACCACAGGGCCTGGGTGGCTCAGTCGGTTAACGGCTGACTCTTGATTTTGGCTCAGGTCATGATCTCAGGATTGTGAGATCAAGCTCCCGTCAGGCTTGGGATTCTCTCTCTAGACTCTGCTAGCCTCTTGTCTTTGCCTGTTTTTTTATGTTGCAGTATTTGTTTTTACTGGTTGATAAGTGCTCTTTATATAGCAAATAATCTGTCGGATATTATGTAATATATCCTTTGCTTTTTGCTTTTTATGGCTCTTTAAGAAAATATATAGAGGAGTACCTGGTTGGCTCAGTCAGTAGGGCGTGCGACTCTTGATCTTGAGGTCATGAGTTCAAGCCTCACGTTGGGTGTAGAGCTCACTAAAAACAAAATTTAAAATTAAAAAAAGGAAAAATATATAAGTTTTAAATGTTTTCATAAATTACATTTACTAATATTTTCCTTCATGGTTTTCTGCTTTTGGTTTCATGCTTGAATGTCCTTTTCCAATGTAAAGTAAAAAAAAAAAATCCATGTTTTTTCTTCCAGTTGCTATGTTTTTTATATTTAATCTTTACCTGAAATTTATTTTGTCATATGGAGATGCAGGCATTTGACTTCACTTTTTCCTCCAGTAGCTCTCTAATTGCACCTTTATTGAATAAATCTTCTTTTTGTTAGTGATTTATGACATTTTTATAAAACACTACATAAACTAGGACACATCAGTTACTTTCTTACCTGGGTACACTGAAAAAGCATGCATTTTGCTATTCTTGTCAATTATTCCAGGAAGAGCTGGACACAAATCTTACTATGAAAAATAGAGTAAAATCCGTGTCTCCAGATTCTAATTTTCTCCATTCCTATCTTTAAAAAGAAAAAAAAAATGTGACCACCTCTTAGCTTCTTCTGTGTACTGTCTAATACAGAGCAATGCTTAATCTGTGTCTGTCAAGTACTTGAATGAACAGGCTCCAGGAAAGTGTCTGAGCGCGTGACATCACAGCTGTCAGAGGTGTGCACTGGGCAATCTTCGGAAGTCACACAGAGCCCAGTAGTGAGGTCATCAGACCTGAGCACACGATCTGCTTCCCACAATTCAATTACAGAGCTCCTTTTTAAGTTGTGTTGTCTTCAGGGAAACAATTCCCTTCATTCTTTGATTCCAACCTTCACAACATTCCAGAACTTCTTTTACTTTGGAGAAAAGTCCTAGCAAGAATGTCTCCATTGCATGGCTTCAGACATCATCTCATGCAACTCCTTTTTCTCTCTTGAGTCCAGCCCCTCCTCTTTCCTCTTTCCTGTCCTTTTTCTTCTATATGCCAAGGGACTGGATCCCTTGAAAACTTTCTTTCATTAAAAATGAAGTCCTTTGACAGATTTTTAATATGCTAAGTGTTCAATTTTTGTCTAGTTACATATGGAAAATGAACAATTTTTTGGGCCCCTGACAAATTTTCCAACTTTTGAGAAACTGGCTTCAGCTGCTCCCACGTGTGAAATAATATAGGCGGTCCTTAGTGCACTGTGCGGCCCTTGTCAAAAAGTTACCCCAAAGATGTGAGTCTTCTTCTGACCTTTCCTACATAAAAATGCATCTATTTCTCCCCGTGAGACCATTTTCTTGTTGGCAGAGACAATTTATTACCTGACTTTTAAACTCCAGTATCTAGCCCAGGGCTTGGTGCAGAGTCAAACTTAAGTAAGTATATGTTGATTGAATAACTGAAAGAATGAATAAACAATAAATGAATGATATAATTAGAAAAGGTAGTGTCAGTCCCATTTCTTCAACCTTAATTACTATTTGATAACAACGTATACTAATTCTGTAGGCCCACATTTCTGTAGTTATGTTCCGGACTGTTCAAATCTACGTCGAACTACATATACTTCTGTTCCATTCTCTTTCAGATTGATGCTTTGAAAATTACTTTTACTTTACTTCCAAGTCCATCGCCATTTTCCAAGATGCAAATGCAATTCCTTTCCATCAACATGTGTGTGTCCGTGTGTCAGTATCTGTGTCTGCATGTCTGTGTTGGTGTGTGTGTTTGTGTCTGTGTGTATGTCTGTGTGTGTCTGTGTGTGTGTCTGTGTGTGTGTGTGTCCTCAGCAAAACCTGAGCTAGGGTAGGTGCTCAAGTAGGGGCTGTTGAATTTGAAATCTGATTCTTTCCCATTCCCCAGTCTTACTAATGATCCTGTGTCTTTCCTACACTTGACCTTACATGTTTGGAATGACTACATTTGAATTGCTACATTACCTTCATTTCTTCTACTAGAGCTTACCTTCTTTCTCTTCTGGTACTTAGACTTATCTCTAGTTTTTTAGACATAATTTTTGCATAATATTAACATTAAGATAGAGCACACTTTTAAATTGTTCTTTTACCATATTTTGTGATCCCAAAGAGCTCTCAAAGTTTTTCTGGCTTCTTAAAATAACTTGGGTGTCGCACCCCCTCATGACCAGAGCTGTGCTGTTTCCGGTATTCTTCCTTCTTCTGGGGCTCAGATGCTACTAGCCTGGCTTCTTCTCTTTTTTGGTCATTCCATTTATTGATGTCTTCCTTCCTTCCCCTCTCCTTGCCTCCCTTCTTTGGCTTTGCCTTCTTTTTTTCCTCTTCTCTTTCTTTTTTGGGACACTTCAAATGAAGCTCTTCCTTCTCAGGAAGTGATTTGGGTTTTTTTGCTTCGTTTTTCTAAAAGATATTTATTTATTTATTTATTTATTTATTTATTTATTTATTTAAGAGTGAGCACGAGCAGGGTGAGCGGCAGAGAGAGAAGCAGACTCCCCACTGAGCAGGGATCCCTATGCGGGGCTCAATCTGGAGACTCCAGGATCATGACCTGTGAGTGGAAGGCAGATGCTTAACTGACTGAGCCACCCAGGTGCCCCTCAGGAAGTGTTTTGTATCTTGTTCTCAAGAACATTTAGGTAACTTCTATCTGCTGTTTTTTTGACTGGTTTCCAAAGGATCATTGTTTCACTTTCTCCCGTGTTCCTTCATGAAATCAAATTAACCTTTCCCCACTATGCTATGCCATCCCCATTCTCTTCTCCCTGTTTCCTTCTCTTACACCCAAGGAACTTGGGCTTATGTTATCTATTTGGGTTTTTTCTCAGCATTGTCACTGTGGGCCCTTAGAGCTGGTCCAGCAAAGCTTCCCAGGCTTAGCAGTCAACCTGTGTCTATTTTTATTACAAAGAGCAGACGCAGCCCCACAGCAAAGACTTGCTGGTGGAGGAATTGTGTGTGTGTGGTTTTCTGTATCAACTTTAATCTTTTGCTGACTCTTCAGACTGAACCAAATCAAACAAAACCACAAGACAGCAACAACAAAAAATTGACAATCTTTTTAACAGTAATATTCTTACTCCCCTCAATTCTATTTTGTATCTGTATTCTCTTGCTCCAGTCAAAGGTTTATTGTTCTTTTTACTGAAATCATTAATGCAACAAAAATATCTTTCTATTGTGGTCACAATGTTTCCCATACCCAGAGTTTTATTCTCCAGGAGAATTCTGAATTACCAGGACTGTCTTCCCAAAGTACTTACCTTTTCTCCTAATGCTGTATCCAAAGTAAAGGCTTGTATTTTTTTTTCCTGGTAATATGAATCACCCATCAAACTGATTGTTTCCTGGGATTTGAACCGAAAACGTTCTTGCATAAAGAAAAAGCTCAATACATTTTTGTTGGATGAATGGGTGAGCCTTGATTTATGTCATGCCAGTTGTAATAATAATTAATATCTTCATCTCCACCAATATTACATCATCTTTACCACAACAGCTAACATTTACCTGCTTTGTGCCAAGGACACAAAACACATTAGAGGCATTATCTAGTCCTAGTAGCTGTGTGTAACTTTGTTTTTCTTTAGAATAATTTAGATTTCAGGACCCCCTTCTACCAGAATTGTAGATGCTTTCTCTCAGATACTTCAGGGTTCCCCTTCCGTGATGTCGTTTCTAAAAATCGAGGTTGTAATGGACACTGTTCTTAACACCCCCACCCTCCTTGTTAACAAAATACTGATTTACCAGGCAGCAAAGTGCCCAGCTCAGTCTTTGTTTCTCTGCTTTCTCTGTAGCTGGGGTAACTAATTCTGGCCAATGAACATGAGAGGAAGCCAGCTAGAACTTTCTAGGAAAGCTTTTGCTTCCACGTGAGCTGATGCTGGCTCCTCTCTCTCCCTTCTGCTTTGATCTCAGATGTGATGCCTGGAGCTGCAGCAACAACATTGTGACCATGCAAGCAAGGCCCTAAATTGCAAATACATTATCTAACTGTAGAACCAATTTGAGTATTCCTGTTTTTGGACTTCCTATTCTGTGAGAAGAATACACACATCTTTTTAAAGCCCCTGAAGTTGTTTTTTATGCTACTTGCAGTGGAATGTATCCCTAAATGATACAGGAAGGTTCTTAGTGCTATGGATGTGAGGACTCTATCATTTTCGGTCACTAGCATCCCATCTAGACCTCCATTGTCATTTCACACAGACCATCACCGAGATCCTCTGTTTCTAGCTAATGGTTACTTTATTTTTTTTTAAAGATTTTATTTATTTATTTGACAGAGATAGAGACAGCCAGTGAGAGAGGGAACACAAGCAGGGGGAGTAGGAGAGGAAGAAGCAGGCTCATAGCGGAGGAGCCTGATGTGGGGCTCGATCCCACAATGCCGGGATCACGCCCTGAGCCGAAGGCAGACGCTTAACCGCTGTGCCACCTAGGCGCCCCTCTAGCTAATGGTTACTTTAAACCCTGCCATTTTTTATTCTAGTTTTTGCCGTGATGGTTTTGGTGATGGTGGCTAGGGTATCATCTGTTTTGGTGCCACTCTGTGGTAGGAGGATATTTGCAAAACTAGTCATAGCTCTGGTGGGCTATTGTAATGGTGGCCCCCATGTAGCCCCTGTAGGTATTCTTGCTCTGTGTAGATCCTTTTCGTGCTGACTCTAGACTTGGTCTCATGACTTGCATCGGCCAATGGGACATTAGCAAGCATAGTGCAAGCAGAGGTGCACTGGGGCTTGTCTGCTTGGAATGTTCCCAGTGGAAAAGAAGTGAGGCACTCAGTCGACCCTCAGCTGAGCAACCAGCCAACAGCTAGCCCAAGTTGGCAGCCATGCGAAGGAGCCAACTTGGGTATTCCAGCCCACTTGAGCCTCAAGCTGAACCACGTAGAGCAGAAGAATTGTCTAACTGAGCCCAGGCAACCCACAGAATCATGAGAGATAATAAAATGCCTGGTGATTTAAGCACTAAGGTTTGGGATTGTTGGTTACATAGTAATAGATAACAGGAAGAGTTTCCTTCTTCCTAGATACGCCATGAGTTAAAGAATTGCAGAATTATAATGACTAGCACAGCTATAAAATTAGGAAAAGAGATAAGTATTTGCTTTTGCATTTTTGCTGCAAGTCCTAGATATAATTTCTGTGTATGTGGAACACAAGAAGCCTGATACATTATGAGCCAATTCAAAACACTACATTTTCTATTTAATTCTACTTAGCATTTATATAGTGCTCATTATCACAGAATATAGGTACTTTACCATATTATTATTTAGCATTTATATAACACTTTTTGCTTTTAGCGTATGTTATAAATTATTTTAATTTTTATATTTGCAAAGTACCTTATAGTCATTTAAATTTTAAAATTATTTCATAACCTTCTTTGTGGAAGAGAAAATATATAACCAATATTGAGTGCAATTTATATCTTCCCTGAGAATGTGCATATGGCGGCTGTATAGAAAGCCAGGTGCAAGGCAATGAGTAGAAACGGAGCATCAATACGATTGCAACAAAGGCCACACCAGAAAAATCTGCATTGAAAAAATGAGTCCTAGCCAATTGCTCCCTTCAAGCAATATTTGATACAAATATCCCGGACGCCATAAATATCTTTGTACAGCAGTTCAAACAGGAGGCATTGCACTGTGGTAGACCAGAGCAAGAGCTTTGAAATGCCACAAAGAAGGTCTTCAACCTCTCTGATTATTAGCTTTTCATCCATTAAATGGATATCCATTTTATAGTGTGATTGGGAGGATTATTTGAGCTGACATGAGGAAAAATACTTTATGTAGCCTGATCTGCTGAAAGTGCCTAAAAATTAGAGCTAGACCACTAAGATTATATTATTAAGATTACTACTAAGATCTTATTACTTAGATCTTATTACTAAGATCTAATTACTCACTAGGATTATGTACTAATTGAGAATTAATTTCTTTAGTGTCACAAAGGTGTCTTGGCTTGAAGTAAGAAGAAATGCCTTAGCCCTTTCAGCCCATGTAGGTGCCATTCAGAAACTTACCACTTTTCTTATATTCTCCACAAATGATCACAAAGAGCGAGTCCATCACAGGGTTTATTAATCTTGTGATCTTCCTTGTCAGCCAGAAAGAGTGTCTGTCTCACTCCTGCTAAAGTGCACTCTTCCTAGGGGAGGGGTTGGGGGGATGGGCTAGATGAGTGATGAGGATTAAGGAGGGCATGTGATGTGATGAGCACTGGGTGTTATGCGCAACTGATGAATTACGGAACCCTACATCTGAAACTAATGATGCACTCTATGTTGGCTAACTGAATTTAAATAAAAAAAATAAAGTGCACCCTTCTTTATTGTTATGAAAGGACATGTGGTCTAGGAATTCTCCACAGAGAGAAGCAGAGGGCATCGGGTAGTTCTGGTCAACTGGGACTACCATGCTATTCCCTGCGAAGTAGGGAGTTTTCTTACTTAACAGCAGGGTCACCTACACAATACTTCCCTCTTCCTAACAATGCCAGCAGTGGCCTTGGCCATTTAGATTTCCTACTGCCCCAAGAGAGCATTTCCAGGGTCAAGGAGGACAATGGAGCCATCGTTCCTTTGTTTCCCACAAAAAGGAAGTTGAGGAATGTCTGTTAGAGGGCTGGTTACATCTTAGTGGCAGAGTGATAATTTGAACTCAATCTTATATTCTAGAAATGCATGTTCTTTACTGAGCTGCAGAAACAGTTTTCCTATATATTCTTATATTTTGAAATTATACAATTATCTATATATCTGCATTGCAAAACGATCAGCCTGATTCCTCAGCCGTTCACTCAATTTGTTTTGACTGTAGAATTTAAGGGCTTGGTTTCCTAAGAGAAATTCATATTTTCAGCTTGTTTGCAGATAGAGCAAGGCAGATACCTGGGTTTTAAAAATGGTTTGTGCTTCTGAATGCTTTCACACTTAAAAAAAAAAATCTTCAAAACTGGAAGTTAAACAGAATGACAGTGTAGGAACTATCCCATTATCTCTTTTTTTTTTCTTTTCTTTTTTGAGACTGCTAACCAAAGGTGGACAAGTTTCTAAAATTCATGTACGCTTTCAAAATGAAAAGTAGAATATTGGGTCTATGCACTTGTTTCAGAAAGACTGGCTCTCTTTGAAGGAACATTTTTTAATTACTCTCGTAGTTCTGTCTCTGTTTTGAAATGTGTTGGCCCTGAAAATCTGTGGAAACACTTAATTTGAATAGTTTGTCGATTCTTACGCAGATAACAGGTAAAAGTGCCAACTTTTCTGAGGTGTTCTTGATTTCTTAGATTTACTCCTTCTCCGGCATTTTTAAATCCTGTGACTTGAGGATTTGGCTCTAGTATCCTTCTTAACTTAGTTCTCCCCTAAAAAAATGAGAGCTTTGGAGAAAAACCACATGGGGTAAAACTGAACAAAAACGTGAAGCTTGAGCTGTGCTGTGGGCATAAATGTGAAGTGTCCGCGGAAGCTACCAGCCAAGCTTGCTGCTCATGTCACGCTCATGTCAAAGGCTGATTCCTGACCAAGTAGTCAGTCGCTGAAACACAATGGAAAGAGGAAGAGTTGGCTTTCACGGACACTAATAAGAAATATTTAAGAGGAAAAAAAGATGATAGGAAAACCGTTTGAAGTAAAAAGGAATTGATACTTGAATATGATGCATGCAAGAAGGAAAAAAAAAGAAGCCCACAAAAGAGTTCTTAAAGAAATGTGAAAAACCCCGGAGATGAAATGTTATATAAATATTGCTAGTCAGCTATAATCAACCATGGCAAAGCCACATGTTTTGTAACTGAAAGAACTAACAAAAGCAAAACGACCAAGTCAGCATTGGATAAAGGGAATTGGGGGAAAGAGCACTTATTAATTGCACCAAAAAAAAAAAAAAGAGAGAGAGAGAGAGAGAAGAAAAAATGGAGGGGAGCTGGTATTGAGGAGAGCTGAGACAAATGTAAGGAAATCGTGGATGACTTGAAAATGCTGAGAAAGTCGGATAAATGGTAAACAAAAGAACTGGAAAACAATGAATTTCCCCTTGGCGTTATGCTGGCATTAAATAAGAGCTAATTATCACAAACGATGATAGCCAAATGCAACAAGATGGAGAAAAAGAAGAACCCACTGGCAGATAAGGTCCAAAGAATAGCATCTGCGGCAGGTGTAGGAACTGGATCAAATTCTTAATACCATTCTTATCAGGTCAGTCTTCTGCTAAGAACCCTTAGTAGTCCCCACTGCTTGCTGAACGAACCCCCCTCAGGGGGGTATCCAGTCCTGCTTCCTGCAGACGCTGCCATTTCCTCCAGAACCTTCCAAACCGGTAGAACCCTGCTAAGAGCTCTTGCCATCTGCCTCTTCATCAAGGTCTGCCCCTCCACCTCGAACTAATGTTCCCCCCTCATTTCAGTCTTTCTCTGTCATATATCAAATATACCTCAGATCACATTCTCCACTATTAATTTGTTCGCTAAATACATACTGACGACCTACTACGTACCTGGAATTTTCTAGACTCTGGGATACTGCAGTGAAACAATGGATAGAAATCCTCATCCGTGTGAAGCATATTTTAATGAGGCCTGGGGGAGGGAGACATCCAATGAATAAATAAACAAGCAGCATAATATTCATCAAACGTTTCCCCATCTCTCCTGTACTGGTTTCCCATGGCTACGGTAGCACATTACCAAAAACTCGGTGACATAAAACAACAGAGATGTATTCTCTCACGGCTCTGGAGGTGCTGGTGGGGCCCCAGTAGCTCTGGAAGCTCTGGGAGACACCCCCTCCTGGATTCTTCCAGCTTCTGGAGGTGGCCCGCATTCCTTGGGGCCACATCACCCCAGTCTCTGCCTCTGCGTGCTCCTCTTATCAGCGTGAGTCTCCCCTCCCCCCTACCTCTTGCTCATGAAACCACTTGTCATTGGATTTGGGGCCCTCTCTAAATTAGATCTAACGTGATCTCATTTCAAGATCCTTAATTACATCTACAAAGACTCTTTGCAGTAACCAGATAAGGTCACTTCCCGGATTCCAGGGATTTGCAGCAGCTATCTTTTAGGGGACCATTGTTTTGGACTTAACCACAACTCCCAATTCCATGTAGACAAAGTTTCTAATGTTTTGAAAGCACACAATCCACTCATTCTGTTGTTTTTTTTTTTTTTTTTTGAAAAAACATTCTATTTTGTGTAACGGCCATCTGTGGACTTGGTTTTCTCTACCCTTTGCTCCACCCACAGCAGCAGCTCCTTTGAAAGTAGATGGCAATTGCTTTATGTCATTCTCCACTGCTTCCCAAACCTGTATTCTGGCCACAGCCTCCTCTCTGTCCCCCTGCCACACACACTCTCATCTTGCCCCTCTTCGGACGTGGCTTCTCACGCTGGAGTGGAGCCTTTCCAAGAGCAGACCAGAGCCTCTGTATGTCTCTCTGACAAATGTCGCCTGCTTTCCAGGATGTCCCTAGCTAACGTTCAATGCATGATGATCAGTATGATTATGTATATGTGGTTTATAGGTTTACTATCCCTACCCGCACTGTTCTGGAATATTCGTAAGTGCTCTCTGAGCACTTTCAATTTTTTGAGGAGGTTAAGATGGACATCAGGAGTGTCGGATTTTAGGGCGCCTGGGTGGCTCAGTCAGTTAAGCATCTGCCTTCTGCTCAGGTCATGATCCAGGGTCCTGGGATGAAGCCCTGCATCAGACTCCCTATTCATCAGGGGTGGGGGTGGAGGGGGCCTGCTTCTCCCTCTCCTTCTGTCCCTCCCCTCTGCTCGCATGCAAGCCCTCTCTCTAAAAAAAATGTATTACTTTTGGGGTGCCTGGATGTCTCAGTGGTTAAGCATCTGCCTTCGGCTCAGGGCATGATCCCAGGGTCCTGGGATCGAGCCCTGTATTGGGCTCCCTGCTCTGCTGGGAGCCTGCTTCTTTCTCTCCCACTCTGCCTGCTTGTGTTCCTTCTCCCACTGGCTGTCTCTCTCTCTGTCAAATAATAAATAAATAAATAAATAAATAAATAAATAAATAATATATTACTTTAAAAAATTATATGAAAAAAGTGGAAACTCAAATAGGTATGATAAAATCAGGGTTTTAAAAAAATTAAATGTTAACAGAAAAGTCTATTTTTTCTAACTCTTTCTGATGATTTTTAGGAGTCATTCCTAAATCCACTGAAGAACTGTAGCCCCCACTCTTCCTTCACTCCCTACACAGGGGGACCATGCAGGACGATGCTTTTAGGACATACTTGACAGATGGTTCCCTTAGCCAGGCTAAGATGCTGTTTTGCTGCAATAATAGGGGCCACCATGGCAACCTTCTGGAGGGTTTGTGAAGAGAAGATGAGCTCAGAAGGCACATTCATTTAACACACAATTCCCAAACTTCATCAGTGCCCATGACTGTTGCCACTGTAGACTGGCGGCCGCGACCCCATGCTGGTGTATTTCACTACTTGTGATTTCATATCTGTCCTTTTCTTGTCAGGTTTTTGCATTGTCAGCAAAGGAGAGGAAGGAGAGGAAAGACAAGAGGACATCAAGAAGAGGTCCTTGTGTGACGTGGGCTCTTTATAAGCCCATTTATGATGCAGCCCCTCCAGCATGAGGGTAGGAGAGGGTGGTGTCCAATTTTACAAATGAAATAGAGAAACACATTGAAGAAACTTAGCAAGGAGTTACTGTAGCCTTGTGGTTAGGCACAGAAGATTTGGGGTCAGAAAAACTTGTATTCAAATCCTGGTTCTTTCTCTAAAGAGTGTCGTTTCCCTTATTTCCTAGAGGAAAGGGGGCAGGGAGTCAGCTTCCTCCTCCCTGGTCAGGGCCCTTATTCCTCCCCAACCCCCCAAACTCCAAAGAACTAGATTTGGTAGGTGTTTATTTTTTAAAAAAATTTTAACAGGGGTATGACATGATCGAAATAAGGTGTGGTGGAGAGGACTTTGGTGATGATCAGCAGACAGAATGGAGAGAAGAGACAGGCCACCACAGTGGTCTGCGTAAGTGTCTTCTGTGAGCGTGAACATGAACATTGGGAACGGTCCAAGGGAATGGAAAGGAAGGAATAGAAGAAAAGTCAAAGTCATTTGAAAACTGCTTTAAAGCTAGGGGCCCGGGAAATGGGGAGGAAATCATCAAGAGAGACCTAAATTTAAGGAGGTAGGATGTGAAGAATTAGTTTGGTGGCAGGAAAGGACAGATGAGGAGTTTGGTTCCAAACACGCTCACCTTCAGATGCAATATACAGATGAAGAAAGAAGGAAGGGTGGTAAATTGGGAAAGAGAGCTTGACTATGTGAATGAAAGCACTGAGATGCTAGACCAGAACTGGAGAGAAGGAGCAAGAATCCTTCCAAGACAGTCTGGCAAAGAGTTTTTTGGATCCATAGGGCAACAGGAAATACAGATCATTTAATGGGATTGAAACAACAGGCAGATAATTTAGGTAGGACACCAAGTTTGACCAAAAGCATTATTTTATTCTTGTTTTTGTTTGAGTCTAGACATGATTGTGGAGTGACGATCGCATCTTTGTCTTGATCAGTCATGGTCACTAGGTAGCCTTGAATGACATCGGTGTCTGGTGAAATTGTTTATGTTCAATGGGGGAACATCCTGGCCTTCCTGTGAGTAACAGACCAGCTCGTAGCAATGCTGGGGCCTAACTGGGCAGTTCCAGGCTTCCTCCCACTGGCAAGGGCTGCTGTTCCCTTTCTTAGTATGAGTTCTCCGCAGTTGCTAGTAGTTTACTGATACTCAGTAACTAGTGATATGTGTTTGTTTATTTATTCAACTTTGATTGAGGATGTCCTATGTGCTAGGAATATAATGGTGGTCAAAGCAGACATGGAATCTTTTGGAAATTAGAGCCACAGTGGGTAGAAAAGAGATGGAAATACACCAATTAAAGAAAAAAACATATTTAATTACAAGCTGTGATAGCTATTATGAAGGAAAAGTGCAGAGTTGTCAGAAGGTATAACCACAGAGCTAACCTAGCCTATAGAGTCAGAAAATGATGTCTGAGCAGAAATCAAAAGCATAAGTGGGAATTAGCTGGGTGAAGAATGTGGAGATGGAGAGTGGGAAGGGTATTCTGGGTAGACTGAATATCACCTGCAGAGGCCCTGGGACAGAGAGACTTTGGAGACACCACAAGAAGGCCCATCTCAAAGCTATTTCCAAGTCTTCTCTTGGACCAAACAATATTTATCACAATATTCAGCATTCTAAATAATGAATTTTAAAACCCCATGGGCTGTTTAGAAGCCAGTTAGCTTTAGCGGAAGAGAGCTGCCATAATAGTTTGTGAGAGTTAACGCCATAATGGTTTATTAGAAGCAATGGTCTCATTTTCTGGGAATTCATCAAAATCTCAGTGTTCCAATTTGCACTCAGAACCTTGGTGTTTTCACACTGAACACTTGGCCCCTTCCATCTTCTTGCCCCTCATTTCTTAATTATTTTCTTGTATTCTGGGTCTCTCGTGAAATCCCTCGCCCCTCTGAGGATGAGGTGGTAGCCTAGCCATCTTCACAAGTCCCCTAGCGCCTTGGTGCTCAGCGGATTCCATTGGTATAACTAACATTTCTTGAGCCATGTGCCCAACCGTGTTCCACACTAGGACATGAAATCTAAAATGATGGATCTCTACCCTCAGGGAGTTTAGAGTTGTTGAAGGAATCTGAGCCACCATCCTAAAAAACAAAATAAAAAATAAAACACTACTTTATCAAATTACTCGACATAAATTTCTATAGTTGCTTCTCCTACGATAAAATAATCTTTATACTTCAGAGTCTAGGAAGCTACTTTTAATACTATTTTGATATTTTAAAATAAAGTTTGAAGATTACAAGATAGTATTACTGTTGTTAAAATCAAATGACTTAATTGTGATCCCATTTATAATTGATGCTTTCACCTTGGGGTGTTTGAAAATGAGGTGCAATTCCTTTTATCTTTCCAATGGCAGCCCCTTGTAATGCTTGTGTGAGCACAAGACCGAGACTGAGGAGCTCTTCATTCTGCCCCTGACTCACTGGGTTACCCAACTTAACCTCGCCGTTTCCTCATCTGTAAAATGGGGATAATAGTACTTACCTCTCTCGCTGGGGTGTCATGAGTATTAATTAGTGTTTGTCAAGTGCTTTGAGATCTTCAGATGAAAGGCCCCGTGGAAACCCGGTCTAAAGTATTATTATATAAAGCCTCCTCACCTCCCACTTTCACTGAGCAGTGATTACCGATTATAGCCAACTCTAAATGGCGGTAATGGTGCATTCAGACACGACACGGCAAGTTTTATTGGTCCATTAGGACATGCCTATTTGAGTGAATTAGTTTTGTGAAAATGGTTACTATGCCAAGGACTTTTATTTTAGGCAGTTGTTGGTCTTAATAGTTAAGAGTTAAATATTAAGCCATTTGGAAAGGCTGGTTTCGCATTTCAGTTGGGAAGCCAGGCGTTCTGGACCCTGTCATTGACGTCTGAGGAAGCTCAGGTGTGTGGTGTGGTAGAACTTAGTTCTCAGAAAATGAAGTTATATTTATATGGAAGGTTGACTTCAGTTTCTGAGAAACCAGCTGAATAGTGAAGACAATACTACCCACTTAATTAGGGAAGGAAGCATCTCCCACATATAATTTTCTGGATTCCAATTTCAAAGGATTCATAACTTGTGAAAAAAATTAATTCATTAGAACCATATTTAATACATGGCAGCAAGTTAAATCAATTCTTGGTACCTTTTTTTTTTTTTTTAAACTCTTTGGTGGATCTGTATTGATGACCCCAGTATTTGAGAATTAGCTGTCTGGTGTTTGACTTCAGAAAGGGGGCACATTCTTACAGGAGCTGGCTGGATCGAAATAACATATGTTCTTTGAAGAGTTAAAGCACCATTAATTTATCTTGTTCCAGGTTTATTTGTTTTTTGATCTACCATAAAGCGTAGCATTTTCCTGGTTCAATAGTAACAGTTAATTTCTTCTTCAGGAAACAGGGAATTAGCTAGATAAGTGTTTCAAAAGCTACCTGAGTTGTTAACACATGATCTTATCTAAAATTAGATGACACGTTCATATTTCATGACTACAAGTTTCTTTTTTAAAACACAAAATGAAAGAAGACATTCTATAAAAGCCAGTATTCCTCAATCATAGCAGAATTGTGTGTTTCTAATTTGTCTAAAAGGCAAGACAGAAAAGGATGACGTGACAAGCAGTGACTTGGTTTTACCAAGTTTTTTTTTCATGGAGAAAATAATGAACTATTTTCCTATCGTGTTGATCACGAGGCCACGTTGCCTCATGAATTCATATCATGTTTATAAACACTATATGACCTCACTTAGATTCATTCCTAATTTGTGATAAGTTGAGTGTGAAGAGATGTAAAAACACCATTGTTCTGCCCGTGAAAACAGAGTTCCTTAAACAAATTCATTGTGTAAACAAGGGAAACACTTTCTTTACTTAAGAGTGAGGCCTAACGTTGTCCAGGGCCTGAGAAACCAGTTAGTGGCATTGTTGGCATGCAAAGAACATACCAATTATGAATGATCTTATCTACCTATTAACAGACTTAGCAGTCACTCCTTAACACTTAAAGCCCATTATCCTGACCATAATTTTGCTGTTTGCTTATAAAACACACACACATACACACACACACACACACACACACACACACACAATCTTTTAAAAAATCACAGATTTAAGTGATCTAATGAGTTTTCTTCTATGTCTGTTTTATTATTTAAAAAATCTTTCCATTAAAAATCATGAAATTCCTGAAAATCACGTCTTCACTCATTCAACAAATACCATACCACTGAGAATCCTGTCGTCCCTGAAGTGGAAAGGGGAGGAGAGAAAATACTACAACCAAAAGGTTGTTGTGTAGTGTGACACAGGAGAAGACTCTTATTTATTCTGGTGAATTCTGGGGCGCGCAGCAGGAGAAAGGGTGGTGCCAGACCACATTTTTCTAGAAAAATAGTGTGAAGCTGTGGGAAGGAGCTGGAAGGGGCAGGACGGAGGAGAGCGCAAACGAATGCAGGGTGGCTGAAATGCCAGGTGGGCCCAGGTCAAAATGGCCTCCGTCATGGCAATTTTTAGGTTTTATCCCCAAGATGACTGGATGTGGTTGGAGGGCTTTAGCAGGGTGGTGTGTTCAGATACAAGTTTAGGAAGGTCTCTCAGGTGGCCCTGCTCGGGGCCTTCCAGACCTGGCTCATCATCAGAAGGACTAAAAGACACAAAATAAAGGCAAACACATTTTATTGTATTTGCTTTTGCAAAGTTAAACATTAAAATGAAAAGCACTTGAAAAGATGAACTATCCCCATTTTCCTTCTCACTCTCACTAACAAAAAAATGTTACTTCCACTTATTTATTATTATTTTTTTTGTGAGTAAAGCGATAGAAGTTTATTAAGTGAAGATACAGAAAAAGCTCTCAAGAGCAAGAGGGGTCCCGACAGGGTTGCCAAGGAGGGCCTTTAGGGTTGGTCTTTTATAGAAAGCTAACCAGGGATCTTAAATCCTTTTAACATCTCTATTGATAACACCTTCAATGGCTTACTTCCTTTTTAGGGGCTGGTTATTCTTTCTTGGTCACAAGTGATTATCATTAAGACACCCACCCCACACGCCTAGGGCAGAGTGGCCCTCCACCCCACACCCAGTCAGTCTGTCTCCCCTTATTTCTCGTTTCTCCACACCTCCACATTTTGGGGATTTCTGTGAGCCTGATCACGTAGCCCCCTTTCTATCTCTCCCTACCTAGCCCCGCCTGTCCTGTACTCATTCCTGCCCTTGGGAAAGTAACCCAAACTGCCCTTAGGGAATGGGATCATGACTGCTCCCGCGGCTTCCTGCTGAAAGGGGGGGGGGGCTGTGTGTCAGTTAGAATCTATCCAGGAGTCAGTCCAAGGGCTTGTGCTTCTACTTATTTTTATGTTTCTTTTCCAGTCTTCCATCAAATACAAGCAAATATTAATATGAATTCTCATTCTCTTTCTTAGCCCAAGGGCAGAAGATTATAGTCGCTATTCTGCACCTTGCTTTCTGTTGTTGTTTTCAGGGTTTTTATTTTTAGGGTTTTTGTTTTGTTTTGTTTTGTTTGAGATTTCATTTGAAGCCTCAAGCTTGGGAATCTATATTTTGATAAGTCTCCTCACTGATGCCGATAATCGGTAAGAAACCACTGACCTATGGAATGATTCGAAAGCCTGTAAGCTTGGAAGCAGGAACCCAGGTTGGAAGCAGTGGGAATGGAAAGGAAGGCACACTTTCAGAGGTCTTTACGATCCTTAGTATGGGAATTCATATTTCATCAGGATAATATTTCAAAAATATTCATCCCAGGTGTATTCTGTTCCTGGCAAGTCGGGTTTCACCATTACAGCCTCAAACGTAGGTAAAGGGGTAGGTATTGCCAAGGGAAGGAATTGGACATGGGGTAGGGGAATGTTGGGTAGGTGGAGAAAGTTCAGGCAGAGAGGGATCTTGGCTCCACTCCACCCAGGGTGACATAGGAGGGCCTGGGTTTGGTTCCCAGGGTGTCTCTCAGTTAACTATTGTGTGGAAGCAAAGAAGGCACCCCAAATTCTCCAGGAGCCTGTGGAAGGATGCATATGTTGGCTGTTGGACTGCCTGCAAGCCTCATAGACAATTACTGCATTGGGGGTGATAGGTCCCCGATCTTGAGGTCTCCCAGGTGGACCATCCACAACAGAGACCAGTGGGGGTCACAGCCGTATCTTGAGACTGCCATAGTACCCAGACAGCTGAGATGGGCTCCTCAACAGGAAAGGAGGGCTTTCCTGCCAATGGAATGGACACGGGGTTAGGAAAGGACCAGCACTGATAGACCCAAGGCCCCACTTTTCCCTGTCACCTTGATATACACACACAGCTGCCATCGTGGATGGGAGGAGAGGGAGCATTTATCCATAAGAGACCAAGTTACCTTAAATGTATGCTTAAGTTAGTGGGTCCAACTGAGTTTACTTGTATTGTCAACAATGAAGAGCAAATCAATTATAGAAGGGGAAAAAAGAAGTGATTTTTTTCTTTGCACATCTACCTAATATAAGTACATTTGCAAAGCCCCTACAACACCATTCACATTTTTTATAGCACATGGGATTTCATACTTTCCCCAAGACCAGAGCATTCAAAGATGGCTAAGAGAGTTTTGCCCAAGGCTGAGAAAAGTGCTAGGAAAATATGCAGGTCAAAGAATAATTGAGTTGATTATAGGTACGTTTATTAGCCCCATTTTTTTTGAAGCTGGAAATTAAGAAGACTCTCACAGAGTTACAAGGGCAATTATAAGGGACTAGTTCTAGAGCTCCACTCATGAACTTGGGCTTTCATTCCTTAAGACCATTCTCTTCTTATTTATTGATCATTTTGGTGGTGTCTTTAGTCTACTTCAGTGTTTTACTATGAAAGCTCAGAGGAAGTCATCTCATTAATGCAGCTTTGCCAATAGCGGTAGGACTGGATCCCTAAATGCCAGGGGCAATGAGAATTGGCATCCGTACAGCCTGCCTGGAGAATTTGCTGCATTACTGATGACTGACCGTTGATAATTTTTAAAGCAAAATATGGACTACTTACTTCGACCAGCATATTAGATTGGCATATTAAAGAAATCATTGGCCCTTTAGGGCTGGGAGAGTCCCTGCTGTCAACAAGGATAGGATTCTTTGGTAGAAAAAAATTGACCCCAGAGAAAATCGACCTTTCAGCAAAGCTGGTTTCCTAGATCCACTCTCTCCTTCTGAGCGTGACAGCTATAGTGGCAGTTCCCAGATCAAGGTCCAGAAACCGGGGCGCCTGGGTGGCACAGCGGTTAAGCATCTGCCTTTGGCTCAGGGCGTGATCCCGGCGTTGTGGGATGGAGCCCCACATCGGGCTCCTCCGCTATGAGCCTGCTTCTTCGTCTCCCACTCCCCCTGCTTGTGTTCCCTCTCTCGCTGGCTGTCTCTATCTCTGTCGAATAAATAAATAAAATCTTTAAAAAAAAAAAAAAGGTCTGGAAACCATTTACCTGCTAGTTAAAAAAAAAAAAAAATCAGCTCTGCATTGTCCCTATCCCCAGGCAGCTTATTCTGTTAATTGAGGTACAAGAGATAGTATGAAGAATAGACCCCCCCGCAAAAAAAGTTGTTCCTGATGTTTATGTGATCCAGAATTTGTCAGTAAACGTGGTATACCATGTAAAGAGTTTGATACAAGTTATTTGATCACAAAGTTCATGTGGTTCTGAGGTACATGGCTTAATTGTACAGTATTTTTTACTAGGTGTAGCTGTTAGATTTTGTATTATATAATTGGGTGTCTGTTGCTCTTCAGTAAAGACCTTTAATAGTAATATAAGCCATGAGTACATGGTGATGCTGACCTTTAACCATCAGATGTAAAGATGATTGAACCAATAAAACATGCCCCTAATTTCTCCTGGTATAGACGTTACTTTTTTCTTGTTTTTTTCCACCCAGCGAGAGAGGGAACACAAGCAGGGGGAGTGGGAGAGGAAGAAGCAGGCTCATAGCGGAAGAGCCTGATGTGGGGCTCGATCCTGTCCTGTCGGGCTGGGGTCCTGAGCCGAAGGCAGACGCTTAACCGCTGTGCCACCCAGGCGCCCCTCTTTTTTTTTTTTCTTTTAGGAAAAATAATTTTAAGAAAGAGTAGAAAAATAAAAACTATTTAAAATAATATTCTTACTAGAGGACTAATAATTCAGAGGAAAAATAAGACACAAGTACGAATTAAAACATGACAAGTCCAGAATTTGCTATAGAGAAAAAAGATGGACTGGATCTTATTACATACAATTGAATCTTGATGTTGCTCTTTCCATACAGGTGCTTTTCAGTTTTCAGTTCTCTTTTGGAAAAACTGCGTTTTGTTTCTTAATTTCTCTCAGCCTGAGATCTCCTTGTACCTTCGCTTCAACCTTTCCTCCCGTTTCTGAAAAGCAAAGCTTTTGCAGAGGCTAAGTCTGCATTTTCAATTTGTTTCCTGGTAAAGGAAAAACAAACACAATTTTAGCTGTTTAAAATGAGTGAAAGTTGCCCAGATGCTCAGAAAATTGTCTGGATAAGAATTAGGGGAAATTTTACACAGGTAGCATTTCAGAGACTTCTCTTAGCCTGTCGGTTTTCATGATGGATTTTTCCTTTTCGGTCCACTTTCAGAAGCATTTGGGTGGAGATGGGGAGAAGCCGAGCTCCTTGTCAAAACAATTCCCCGGGAGAGAAAATGGTGTTTGGGGAATCTCTGCACCTGGGCAAGTTTCTACAAGTTGGGCAGAGGCCGCGCCATCACACAAGGAAATGGACAAAGTACTTGCCCACCGTCTTTGTGGGAGCTGATTCATATTATAACTAATATTTATTGTCTATTGTTTGCCAGACCTGTCGCAAGCGCTGAGGACACAGCAGCTAGCACAGAACCGTGCATGTTAAATTCATGTTTGATGAATTGAAAATCAGGTTTTAAACTGGAAACCGATTCTCCCCTAATTTTGGGGGAAAGGAAATGTGGCTTCTTTTTTAAAACATATTTCTAACACGTCCAAATTTCTATCTTCTTTTCTAGTTCACACATTCAGCTGGGTGATTATGGGAGAGTCATGTATTTACGTTGGGCCTTGGTTTCCTCATCTAAAATTAGGAAATTCATTGGCACAGAAGATCTCCAAGGGGGTCTCAAACTCATATAAAGTAGAGTCCCTGGAAGGCTTGATAAAGCACGTCATGGGGGGCCCCATGGACAGAGTTTCTGATTCGGTTTCCAAGAACGTATGAAAGTCATCCTCATTTCTGGATCCAGGCCTTACTCATTTACTATGAAGTGATAACCCAGTTCCACTCGGCTAAAACTTTTAGCTGTTCCTCCTCTCCCATCTCCTCCTGTCTTCCTGGCAGAGCTTTAGTCTTTGGGGAGAGGTGGGGAAGACCATTTCTCTGGCACAGGTCAGGCAGGGGTGGTGGTGAGTGGCTGGGTTTGTGAACTTCTGGCCAGGTTGTTGAGTTTGTATATGGCCTCACAGGTAAAAATCCATCTGTGGGCTCCATATACAGATGTTTTGATGTCTTTGTGGAGGATGCCAACTCCGGAATGAACCCTTACCCTTGCCACATGTGATAAGAAACGGGAGAAATCACTGTGACCAAGTCCATGTCTTCTGGATTCTTGTTTCGTTCTGTGATTTCCCGTCTCATGTAAAATTTCCCATACCCAGTGGTCATTGCCTTAGTCAGCACAAAAAACCTTGGCTCCCCCCACAGGTGGCCCAGGGGAATCTTGAACCCTGAGCAAGTGGCAGTGGCTTGTTCTTGGTCTCCTGGATCAGGTCCCATTGGTCTGTCTTAGACTGTGGGTGAGGTGATAGCGGTAGGGCCTCCTCGTGGCCCCCTGTACATCCAGCTGCCATAAGTCCCCAGTCAGCCCACATCTGGCTGCACCTGTCACTCTTGATTTTATACTTTTCCCTCCTAAATCTTCATCAGGCCATGTATCTACCAACAATATACATGATACTGATACTCATATCTCATCTTACTATTCTGCTTTTAAACAGGGAGGGGCCATGGGACGTGAGTTTAGAAATCATTTATTTGGGAGACTTTCAACTTTATCTGAGAACACTGTAGTGAAGAGGGCACTACCTTTGGGGCTGCCAGGGATGGTAAAAGGGAGCGGATTGGACAGACCTCCCACTGAGCTTATCTTTGTCTGTCTTGTATATTTAAAGTTCTACATAGGATTTTGTTTTTAAAAAGTTAAGTAGCTTTAAAAATAGCAGTTTGAAAACTACTAATTTGGTATAAGATCTCATCACACAATTGGGACATCAGACTCAGAAATTAGCCCAAGGTGACACAATTACAGTTAGCTCAGTGGAAGATGTGGCCTAGACAAGTTCAGGTAATTTGCTTTTCATAAGTCTGGCCTCCGGACCCAGCTGGTGTGACTAGCATTTATTCACAGATTCTTTACTTTTATTCTGTTAGGATTCATATAAAACAAACCATTTTTGAGTGTATGATCCAGTGGTATTTACTACACTCGCAATATTGTGTAACCATCACTTCCATCTGGTTCCAGCATAGTCTAATCACCCCAAAAGAAAACCCCAAGGCCGGTAATTTGTTCCCATCCCCCGGCCACCCCCAGGCCCTGGTAAGCACAGATCTGCTTTCTGTCTCTGTTACCTTACCTGCTCTGGACATTTCATAGGAGTGAAATCATACAATATGTGGCTTCTTTCACCAAACATCATGGTTTCAGGGCTCATCACAACATAGCATGTATCAGCACTTAATGATTGTTGATGGTTGAGTAATAGTCCACTGTGTGGATATCTCACAGTTTTGTTTGTTGTAGTTTCTTTATTGTTATTTTCTCTTCTAAGGCACCCTCTTCTCGTTCCTGGGAGTATGTTGCCGATAGCACTGCTCCCCTGGGAAGGGAACAAATAAAGGTAACAGCTAAGTTACCACACTCAAGGCCTTGTCCTCGTTCATCCAGTGGCTACTGCTGGTCCCTGTAGCATCCAGCTGGTACTGACCTTGAATCAGCCCCTTAATTGCCCTGTGCCTCAATTCCCTCAGCTGTAAATGAGATGACTCCTCGCTACACTCTCCACAGGTAATAATGAGTTAACGCTCATTAAAAGCTTTGAGGTTCTCAGATGTGGGGCACCATATGTCATATGTAAATATGATGTAGCAATATAATAAGCATCCACCAGGAGCTCGGCTTGCTTTTTCTAGCTACCTTTTTACAAAATGACAAGCATCAGTGAACTTTCCCAGGCATGCTGCGTGATCTCTTCCTCTTTCCTAGCCAGAGTGGGGCACCTGCAAGGGCTCCTGTCCCAGCTGCCTCCAGCCCATCACCTGCTCATCAATTCTTGAAAGAACTGTTGGGTGTTAAAAGCTCCTGAGCACCACCATTTGCTAAATGTAAGACATTCAGTTCTATAATATCCTTATCCTCTTACGATATAGCCGTTATACAATTTGAATAGGAGGCATATGAAGCTCAGTGAAATTATGTGACTTGTGCAGAATCCCAAAGTTCAAAGCCAGGAACAGATGGAGGTAGGACCCATTCCTAGTTGTGCCAAGACTTTACACTCTGTGCTGCTTCATCCCCTGAGTTGACTGGTTCCTGTCCTGAGAAGGTCTGAACAGCCGTGCTGGACCCTGGGCATCTACAAAACCTTGGGAGAAAATTGTAGAATAGAATGGAAGAAGCGAACTATACTGGGTTGAAGAGCGTCCCCACCTCCCCCAAATTCACATCCAACCAGGACTCAGAATGTGACCTTATTTGGAAATAAGGTCTTGGCAGATGTAATTAAGATGGGGCATACTGGTTTAGGTTGGTCCCTAAACCAAATGGTTGGTGACTTGATGAGAGAAAAGAGAGGGAGATTCAGACACAGAGGCACACAGGGGGAAGATGGCAGGTGATGACAGAGGCAGAGATTGGAGTGGCGTAGCTACAAGCCAAGTAACACCAGAAGTTGCTGGCAATCACTAGATGTTAAGAAGAGGCAAGCAATGATTCTTCTCTAGAGCCTTCTAGAGTCTTCTGCTGAAAACTTGATTTCAGATTCCCAGCCTCCAGAACTGTGAGCCAGTAAGTTTCTAGTGTTTTAAGCCAAGTTTGTGGTAATGTTACAGCAGTTCTTGGAAACCAATGCACAAACCTTTCTCCATAAGTTTGTGTGTGGATTCTTTCAGTGGACTATTAATCTCATGGAGTTTCAATTGAATGAAAAGGTTTTCTGAACCAAACTGCCCAGATGGCCAAATTAATGGAAAATTGAAACTTTTTGGAAAAAAATTCATTGCACATGACATCCCTTAGCTACATGGCTATGATGTTTGTCAAGAAATGTTGATGTAGGGTCACCTGGGGGGCTCAGTCGGTTAAGCATCCGCCTTCGGCTTAGGTCATGATCTCGGGGTCCTGGGATGGAGTCCAACATCAGGCTCCCTGCTTGGCGGAGAATCTGCTTCTTCCTCTCCTTCTGCTGTTCTCTCTCTCTGTGTCAAATAAACAAATAAAATCTTTTAAAAAGAGAGAGAGAGAGAAGTGTTGATGTAAGTGGGGAAAAAATAAAGGAATAAAATGACATATATCCATAACTAATGGGATTAAAGGGATAGGCTAGAAGCAATAGATTTGATTCGGAGAGAAGTGAGAATTACTAGTGTTTCAAACTGTCTATACAATAAAGGAGGAGAATGAGCTGAAAACAAAATACTCAAGACATGTATTGAAGAACAAGAAAGTGTAAAAACTGTCTGAACTTAAAATCTTGATTACTGCATATTTATCAAGACTAGTTTCCTGGTTAATGAGTCTGGAAATAGAAGGTAAACTGGATTTTTCCTCTTTGGGAGAAATATATATGATTAATTAAAGGCAAATATAATTTCTCATAGTAACATAGATTAGCTATGGGGGCTTTTTGACTGATCTCTGATTGCATTGCTTTTTATTAATGGCTTCATCCTACTCTTTACTCCTGAAGCCTATGGCTGAAAAGAGCCCAATTTCTGAGCTGAGGGTTGGGTAGCTGGCCATGGTTTTCATTCAGAAAAGAGTAGAGGATGTTGACCTGAAGGTCTGATTTCTGTTCCAAATTCTTATCAACTAGTCTGTGGCCTTGGGTAAGACCCCAGTCTCCCCAAGTCCCAATTTTCTCTTCTGTTCTATGAAAGTGCCAAGCAGCAGGAAGTATAAAATACGTGCATATGCTAAAATGCCCCTTCCAGGCAAATGAAGAAGCCAAGAATGATAAAGCTGCTACAGAATGCACAGGGATTGGGGTAAGGGCCAGACCAAAGAGTATGTTCTTCATTCTAAGTGGATTTAAGGATTTAAGATGAAGTTTCACGAAAGCCTAAGCATATCCAGCAAATGAATTCTAGCCATTAACTTGATGATACTCCATTCACTGTTGTACATACAAGTCCAAAAGATGTATCATATTCTCTTGATATCTATCCTGCATTAGAAGAAACTGACATGAGTAAAGATGACACTCTCAAGGAACCAGATTAATGCACTAATATGTTGTACCGAAACATCTGACCTAAACAAAAACTGCTATTCAAAAGCAGTTAGAAGAGAGCAAGACCCATGCACTTAGTAAAAGGAAAAGGGGTTATTTTAACAACCTTCCATGCATAGATACATGCATATAGAACTTCCAAAATGCCTCGCTTTTAGTAGATGCTCAAAAAAGATTGTTCGGATGAATACATACTTGCCTTTTGCATGACACCATTTTCCCTTCCTCTTCCATTTTCGGTTTGTTTTCATTTTGATTTCACTGGGTTTTGCGTTGTGTTGTGTTTTGGATTTAGGAGAAGCATCTTAAGAAACGGATTGCCCAGACACCTTCTTCGACAGTTCCAAACCCACGCATTCGGCTAAGCTTTTGACGAACCACATGAAACTCTTCCATTAACAATTCACGAGACTTCGTTTTAAAAATAAAAGCATGTCTGTCCATCCCAAAGTCAAACTAAGAAAAAAACCCAATTCAATTTTTTCTTTAGGTCAAACCAACACTGAAAATCATTTGTCAGGGCCAAATTTTGGTATATTGAAAGTTGAGGGGTGCCGGGGTGGCTCGGTCGGTTAAGTGTCCAACTCTCAATTTCGGCTCAGGTTGTGATTTTGGGGTCCTGGGATTGAGCCCCGTGTCGGACTCCCTGCTGAGCGGGGATTCTTCTTGTTTCCCTCTTTCTCTGCCCCTTCCCCTGCTCACGTGCTCTCTCTCTCTCTCTCTCTCTCTCGCTCTCTCTCAAATAAATCAATCTTTAAAAAAAAATGTTGACGTTAAGTGCAGGTTGAATTTGGGCCAGTAAGGACAAAGTTTCATTTTCTCAGCAGAACTGTTTTTATGGGAAACTCTTATAGTTGGATTTCCTCAGCAATGACTCCTAACATAATTCCTGAGTTGCGTAGAACTGCTATCCTTTGTTGTTATCGATTTACAGTATCCTGGCAATCACAGACTATTCAGTGTAACGAAGAACAGAGTTTAGAGTTAGAATGTGGTAGGAGAACTAGAGCTTGTCACTTATCCCTTTTGTGCCATTCTGTCTTAGACCTGTTTGGATTATTGTCATCATTGACGGTGGTGCTGTCTGTTTTCTGGACACTGAACGACTGAATCAGTCCATGAGAATGTTCTTTATAATGATTATGAAAAGAGCTTTCAGATCCATGGATGAAAGGCATGGGATAAATACATAACATTATGATTATCAATCATGATTGTTGTTATTATTATGATTGCTGGCTATTATTATAGTTTTATTGGAACTCCTCAGGAGTCATGGCCATGCTGGTGATCTTGGAGTTTCTTAAGAACAGGATTCTTAGCTCCTTTAACAGTTTTAGTTGATCTAGAGCTTCGTTTAAACTATTAAGGATTTAAGTCAATTGAAATATTGGAGCTTAGTGAAAATAGCTCCAGCACAGTTGGAGGGTAAATCATATCAGTTTTTGTGAAGCAGATGCAAGATAACTCTTAAAAAAGAAGTGAAAATCTCTATTTATGCTTCTCCTATCGCTAGGCTGGGACAGAACATTTTCGCTCTGTGGAAATCAACCATATTACAAGGAGCATAATTTGGCAAAAATACATTCTGTTGATGGTTTATAGATTTTGATTCTAGGTTATATACATTATATATATCCAATTCGGTGAGCCATTTTTAATGGAAATTGTCCATTTTTTCCATGTTTCTGTATTTCTAGATTATTTGTCAGTCAGTCTACAGAATGATGGATAGTTTATGTACAAGTAGGTTCTACCCTCAGTAATTCATGGTCTAGATGGAGAGAAAACATATAAGCCAACAATTCCAATACCTTATGCTATGGGCTGTGATAGAAATACACACAGCGCACTAATGGGATTCAGAGGCAAATCACCTAGACTATGGAGTGGGGTGCCCGGTGCAAGGAGATGGGGAAGGGAAGAGGGAGAGAAAGAAGTTCACAGAGCAGGTGGACCCACTAATGAAAGCTAGGGAAAGAAGAATGATACATTTTATGATGTACATGGAGAGATTCGGTGTGTCTGGAGAATAATGAGACTTTGGGGAAATGGAAGTGAGACTGGTCAGGTGATATGGACCAGAATACAAGAGCTTTGTATGCCATGCCAAGGGGCTTGGATTTTGTCTTAGAGGTAGTAACGATCCTTACGTCACTTTAAGTGGAAGCTTAGAGAACATCATTTGAAAAAGACCATCTCAACTGTAAAAGGATGGACCAAAGAGGGCAGAAATGGAGAGAGATTGAGAGATACATATAGAAAACTTTAGGGGAGTAAAATCAATAGAGCTCGGTGATTAATTGGAGGTGGAAGGTAAGAGAAAGGGAGGACCTAAGATGACTAGCAGATTTCTGGCTTGCATGCTCCTAGGCATGATGGTGCCCCTCACTGAAATGGAGACTACATGAGGAGGTGCAGGGTTTTAGGGAAGATGATAAATCCTGTTTTTTAAATGTTGAGATGGTAGTGTGGCAACTGTCTTCTTGGTTCATTTCCTCCACTTGCTGCAGTGAGGATGGTGGGAGAGAGGAAGGGGAGACAATCATAGGCAACTTATTAAGAAACAAAGACCACTTGACTCTTTTTTTTTCACTAAAAAGATTATTATTTAATGCTGAATAGATACCATCTAGTGTCTCTAAGATTTATCTTGACAACTAAGAAATATGCTAACAACCTTGAATTGAGAAAAGGAAAGAAAAAGAATCAATATAAAAATTAAATTAGATCGAGTTTCAATATACAAATGCAAGTACTGTAAACACTTAGAAACCCATGGTGGGTGGCAGTTTCTGAGCTCAAGATGCCTGTCCTATTTGGCAATATCACGCAGGCTGTGAAAAGAACAATGGGAAACACAGGCTGCAAGCTTCCGCTCTGTCATTGACAGTTTGCCTGATTTAAAGTAAGGGAGGCTGGGGGTACTTGGGTGGCTCAGTCAGTTAGGTGTCTGCCTTCAGCTCAGGTCATAATCTCTGGATCCCGAATCGGTATCTCTGCTCAGCAGGGAGTCTGCTTCTCCCTCTCCCTCTGGCGCCCCCACCCAGACCACCACTCTGCTCTCTCTCTCTCAAATGAATAAATAAATAAAATCTTGTAAAAATTTTTAAAAATAAGGAAAGCTGTTGGAGGCACAAAGTGATCTTAATATCCTTCTTCCATATCTATACTTAATAATTTTATAGTCTTTCCAAAGTACAAGCTTCCGTAAAAGCTAACAAGCACCTACAGCCCAAGTTCAAATCCTGGCTTTACCACTTTTCAGCTATACGACTTGGACAAGTCATTTAACTTCTTGTATCTTGGTTTCCTCACATGGAAATGGACATCAAAAAAGTAATTACCTCATTGGATCGTTGTGAGAATTGAATGATTTAAATGTTTATAAAGTACTTAGCATAGCACCTGGCACATTATAAGTTTATATAAGTGTTAACTATGATTATTACCATCATAAACTGTTATTTCTCCTGAGGAGAGCACATTAATTGACTGAGTACTTAAAAATTTAAGATGGTAAAACAGCTTTTTCTTCAGTCAAATATAGTTGTAGCCTTTAATTGATTAGAAAAACATAATAAAATTTCATAAAAGGCCAAAATTTAATTATTTGTGCTCTGAAGTCTCTGCCTTCCCCTAAAATCAAATAGGGTTGGATACGAATATCTTGAGGGAAGAATGCAGACTTGAGGGGAAAATCTGTTACTGTCTAAAATGTATTTAAAAGAGAAAACTTTGGCAAAGTACCAGTGAAAAAATGGTGAGTGACTGTGACACGTGTGAAGGTCTACTTCCTTAGAAGAATATCACAAAACATGGCTAAGGAAGAGAAACGGGAGTTTTGAAAGAGAAAATAAAGCCAAGGGAGAGATTGTCATTGGGGTTTTGGAAGTAAGGGTTCCTTTTCTTAGATATCTAAGGGACTTAGGAGATGACACAAGCTTTAGGAAGGCAAACATGAAGAATAAGTGGAAGGCTCACTAATTCCTGTCCTAGCCCTCTAACACGGCTTTATAATTCTTTGTATTAATTGCTAACAATCATGGGAGGTAGAGCAGTGCTTAATACATAAGAAAACTGAAATGGTATAGATACGCAGAGTTGGTTTGAATGTTTAGATGGTAATAACTTAGTTAGGTTTGACTTAATAAAAATGGTAGAAGTAACTATGGGAGATAGAGAAGTATTTTTTTAAGACTTAATTTATTTGAGAGAGAGAGCATGAACAGTGGGAGGGGTAGGGGGAGAGGAAGAGGGACAAGCAGACATGGTGCTGAGGACAGAGCCAGATGTGCGACTCGATCCAATGACCCTGAGATCGTGACATGAGCTGAAATCAGAGGTTTAACCGACTGAGCCACCCAGGTGCTCTGAGAAGCAGAGTATTAATGAACAGTTGTGTGTAGTATTTTCATAGTATAGTTAAGAAGGATAATGTACCTTTAAAATGCAGGCCCAGAAAATTCCTAAAATATCCAGGCACCAGTTACAATGTTTAAGAGTTGAAAGTCATTGTTTTTATCCTCCCCCTAAACCTTAGGTGCCCTTACCACCCCCATGTTTAGGTCCATATAGTCATGCTCTGGAACAGTTAAACCTTAAACCACAAAATCAGATATCTAAAAGAACTAAACAAGGCAGAGATGGTTATTGGTGTATCAAAATTCAATTTTCCATCCAATAGGATAGAGTCGCCACTGGAAAATGGCTGCCCTGCTGGGGACTACGTTTTCCAGATGCCCTTGCATGTAGATGGAGTCATATGACCATTTCTCACTAATGGTATATGTATGGAAATGATGGGTATCTCTTTTTGGTAAAGAACTTTAAGGTGTTTTACTTCATCCACATCCATCCTTTCACAGGCCAGGTGCCAATGACAAGGCCCTAGGGTATGGTAGGGTCACAGATTGGAATAAGACTGGTCCCTGAGTTACTGCATGGAGCAAAGTCATCAGAAACATTCACTTGGGTCTGTGTGTGAACAAGAAATAAATTTGCATAGTGTTAAGACACTAACATTTTGGGGTTTATTTGTTTCAGCAGTTAGATTTCCTCTAACTATAACAGTAAATATGATTTTCTTTTTGTAATCATTTATTTTGTGAAAACATTTTTTTTTAAGAGCCAGTGACAGAATTTGTATTCTCAGCTGCTTTCTGTGTAAACTTGGGAAGTCACTTAGCCTGGCAAGCTTAATTTGTTCATCTTCCAAAGATGAATGAAAATAAAATAAAATTGTGTCTGTTGAAGTGCTTTCAAACTGTGAAGGGCAGAAAATGTGAAATATTATTAAGATTACAATAATGTTTCATAGCCCTGTGACATCATGCATGCTTTCATTTTGGAATGCCCTCATCCCATTTCTCTTTTTAGGGCTCACACAACTTTATTCTTCAATTTCAAATGTTCAAGTTGTCTTCTCACTGAAGACTTTTTCAACACCATGTGTCCTCCCTTTTACTCCCTTTCTCTCTCTCTGCCCCACAGTGATTAATTGTTCCCTTCTCCTAAGCATTGTACACATTATGATTAATGAACTCAACAAATATTTACTAATCATCTATTATGTGCCAGAAAGTATTCTAGGAATGGGTGGGACAGCAATGGATAAGGGAAACAAGGTTCTTGCTTTTGTAGTTTATAATCTAGTAGGAGAAAGCAAAGAATCAACCAGTAAATACATTAAAATTTTTTTTTGAGATAGTGACTAGTGCTGTGAAAAAGATATAGGAATGGTATGAGAGAATCACAGGGAGGAAGGGAGCTGCTTTCCACTGTGTGGTCTGAAATGGTCTCACTGAGAAGGGCATGTTTGGGTTGAGCTAAATTACCAGAAGGAAGGAGCTGTGTGAAGAGCTTGGGGGAAGTGTTTCAGGCAAAAGGGGCTATAACTGCAAAGAGAGCCCACACTTTTTGGGCAAGGAACATGGAGATTAGTGTGTTCTAAGTAGACAGCTTGGGGTGGGTGGTCCAAAGCTGGGGTCAGAGAGGTGGGCAGAAGCCGGTTCATGTGAGGGCTTGTAAGCCACGGGAAGAGTATAGGTTTTATCCCGGTTCCAGTGGGAAGTCATTGTAGAGTTTCAAGCAGAGGGAACAGTAAGCCCATATATGTTTGGGGATGATTACTCCAGCTAGTGAGAGGAAAACAGAGGGTAGCGGGCAAGAGTGGAAAAGATTAAAGGGCAAGTGCAAAGGTCTGAGAAAGAGGTGATGCTGCCTTGGATCAGGGTGATACAGAGGGGACGGAGAAGAGCGACTGCCAATGTCATCAATTAAACAAGCAGATCTTGATTCAATCCCATCAAGCTATGTGACTCTGGAGAAAGGGCTCAAAGTCAGAGACTGTCCGCATCTGTAATACCTATCGCAACAAGATGCTAAGTCTTAGAGAAGATAATATATATGTGACCATTATATTGTTGCTACAGACTGAATTGGGCTCCCCCCTCCACTGCCTCCAGTTCATATATTGAAGCCCTAATCCCCATTGTGACTGTATTTGGAGATAGGGCCTTTGGGGACGTAACTAAAATTAAATGAGGTCATTAGGGTGGCACCCTAACGCAACAAGAATGGTGTCCTTACAAGAAGGAGCAGAGACAGCAGAGTGTACTTGCTCTCTTTCTGTGCAAGAACACAGAGAAAAGACAACACAGGGCAAAGATCCCATCTGTAAGCTGAGGAGAGGTCTCACCAGAAACCAATCTTACAGGCACCTTGATCTTGGACTTCCAGCCTCCACAAATCTGGGAAAATACATTTCTATTGTGTAAGCCACACAGTCTGTGGTATTTTGTTACTGTACTCTGAATAGACTGATATAATGATAATGATTTGTTCCAAAACCTTCTCCTATGAGCTTCTTCAAGGGAATAATGGTGTCTTAGTCTCCTCTGCACCCCCAAGAGCCCAGTTCACAGCTGCCACTATGGCAGAGTGACTGACTCAATGTATCTGTTTGCTATGGAAATTTTTGTCTATGTGGATTTCAATGTGGAATCCAAGCTTTAGATATTGTTGTTTAGGGCCCAGTTTAAAAATTTTTAAATTGCATTCTTTTAAAAATGAATTTAAAAAATTATAAAAGTCTTAGAAGAAAACTTAGGTCTAAATCTTTGTGGACTTGGATTAGACATAATACCTAAAGCACAAATAACTGATATATATCTAAACTGTACTTCATTAAAATTGAAAACTTTTGTATATGAAAGGATACTATCAAGAAAGGGAAACAACAATCCACGGAATGGAAGAAAATATTTGTAAATCATCTACCTGATAAGGGTTTAGTATCTAGGATACATAAAGATCTCTTTCAACTCAACAATAAAAAGACAAATAACCCAGCTTAAAAATGGGCAAAGGATTTGGATGACACGAATAGACATGTCTCCAAAGAAGAATGGCCAATAAACACATGAAAAAATAGTCAATATCATTAGTCATTAAGGAAATACAAATCGAACCACAATTAGATACCACTTCATACCCTCTAGAATGGCTATTAAAAAAAACAAAACAAAACAGGGCTGCCTGGGTGGCTCAGTAGGTTAAGTGTCTGCCTTTGTCTCAGGTCATGATCCCCAGGTCCTGGGATAGAGCTCCAAGTTGGGCTCCCTGCTCAGCGGGGAGCCTGCTTCTCCCTCTGCCTCTGCTGCTCTCCCTGCTTGTGCTCTCTCATGCGCTCCCATTCTCTCTCTTAAATAAAATAAAATAAATAAATAAATAAATAAATAAATAAATAAATAAATTCTTTAAAAAAATAAAATAAAATAAAGGGACAATAATCAGTGTTGGCGAGCATGTGGTGGCATTGTAGCTCTCATACATTCCTAGCGGGAATATAAATGGTGCAGCCACTGTAGAAAATACTTCGGTGTTTCCTCAAAAAAAACTGAAAATAGAATTACCAAATGATCCAGTAATACTACTTTTGGAGATACACCCAAAAGAATTGAAAGCAGGGTCTCAAGGAGATATTTATATACTCATGTTCATGGCAGCATTATTCACAATAATCAAAAGTGGAAGTAACCCGAGTGCCCACTGACAGACAAATGGATAAACAAAACATGTATACACGTACAGTGGAATATTATCCCATCGTATAAAGGAAGGAAATTCTGACAAATGTTCTCACATGGATGCAACTTGAGGTCATTATGTGGAGTGAATGAGTCAATCTCAAAGAACAAATACTGTACGATTCCACGTACATGAGGTACCTGGAACAATCTAAACTCACAGGCATTGAAAGCAGAGTGAGGGTTACTAGGGGCAGGCGAGAAGGGGAATGGGGAGCTGTTCAGAGTACAGAGTTCAGTTTTGCAAGAGGAAGGAGCTCTGGAGATTGATTGCACAACGATGTGAACGTATTTAACGTTACTG
The DNA here is from genome assembly GCF_017311325.1 of Ursus maritimus. NCBI lineage: Eukaryota > Metazoa > Chordata > Mammalia > Carnivora > Ursidae > Ursus > Ursus maritimus. The sequence continues at coordinate 64,341,828 of NW_024423344.1, forward strand.
AACAGTACACTGGTACATTTTATTTTATGTGTATTTTATCACAATTTAAAAAAACTGAAAAGGGCCTTAACCATTACATGCATGTGTTCACACATCACAGAAACATGTCTACACACACACACACACACACACACACACACACACGCACACTTTCTCTCCCTTGATTTCATTCATCCTCATGGTGAGGCTCAGGGTGGTTCCAAGTAAAAGAAAAATGGACACACAAAATTAATCCAAATTCAGTCCCACGAGAAAGGCCAGACTTTCCCTGCTTTAGATGACAGAAGGACCAAGGTTAAGACTCTTCAACTTTTGCAGGGGCTATTTTGTCTTAAAACCCTGGACCGACACTATCCTCCAGAAGCCGCTTTTTCCTTACCCGTAATGGATTGTCTTTGGCTGTAATCAAAGTTCGACTCAATAGTAACAAATGACTCGAGTGTTTCGAGGCTCCACTTGACAGGCTATAATTAGAAACACTTTACTTGACCTTTTATAAGCCATGATCCCCAACAAAATGGTGCCGAATCACATTTAGAAAACGCTCTCGCGTCTTTTGTGAGTGCGGGCAAGATTACAGGATACTTTTATTTTGGAATAATTACACAGTGACCTTCAGAGTTATTTGCAAAGGTCATATTCTCTTCACATACCCTTGATTTCCTTTCAGTTTTTCCTTTTGTCCCACCAGACATAAATTTAGCGAAGGAAGAAGAAAGAGAGAGTATTTTTTCTGTGGATGAAAACTGAAGAAGATAGTTCAAAGTCCCCATAGGCGCGGAGGGCTGTGGGCTATGATAGGCTATTTTCTACCATTTAGCTCCTGCATTATCACTGCTCCTTTTTCTTCATTATTCCCCACTTATCACATGCAGCATCACTGCAGAGCCCAAATAGAGAGTTGTAATTACCCAGCTGCCACCTGATAGCGCCCCTTCTATCATCTTTATCTCACGAGGCCTTGCTGTTTCATCATTGGATAAGACTTGCCCGTGGCAATGCCTGTGATAGTGCATCTCACAGATACATTTAACGTTTACTCATTTATCGCAGAAAAATGCTGAACCCGGGCCATTATGAGACGCACTTGCCGGTTTATTTGTTCCGTGAGGTTACTGTTATTCCCTTCCCAGCAGCCATTTTTCCCTTTTCTTCTTGGAAACACCCAGGCCACAACTGGCTACGGAAATGAAATTTTAATGAAATCTTCCGGCAGCCGCAAAACCGCGCCCTCCTCCGGGTGCGGGTGGGCGCGTGGCCACGCGTGCGCACGCGGACGGACACCTGCCGGCCCGCCCTGAGCTCGGGCGGCTGGCCAGCAGGTGTGCCTGGCGAGGGCCGCGGGCCGCAGGGAAGGGGTGTTGGGGGTGCGGGAGAAGTTGCTGTGTACGTGCGCCTGCGAAAGCATCGCCTTTTGTAAGGGGCTGGCCTGCTATTGATTGTAAAACTCGGAGCCAAAGTTGATTTCTAAAAAAAAAATATAGGTACATATGACGGGTAACTCTCTGACAAATTCTTTGACGTTTTCCCTTGGGGAAATGTCATTGGGGAATATAGCCCAAGGGCAGGTTTCAAGAAGAAGTGAGTGTGTGTGTGTGTTTGCACGCGCGCGCGCACGGGCACGCTACACGTGTGCTTTCATTCTGGTTAGTGCGGTTAGAGGGATGTGCCTATATACACGTTTCTATTTTATATGGGATAATTTGCTTACCTGATGGCCACTGCCCTTAAAGTCTGTTGAAGATTCACAAGGGTATTTTAAAAAATGTTTTATTTTAATTCAATTTAATTAGCATATACTGTATTATTAGTTTCAGGGGTAGGATTTAGTGATTCCTCAGTAGCGTATAAAGCCCAGTGTTCATTCCATCAATGAACTCTTTAATGCCCATCACCTAATGACCGCATCTCTTCACCCACCTGCCCTCCAGCAACCCTCAGTTTGTTTCCTAGAGTTAAGAGTCTTATAATTGGCCTCCCTCTCTGTTTTCATCTTATTTTATTTTTCCTTCCCTTCTGCTATGTTCATCTGTTTTGTTTCAAAAGGGCATTTTTATTTAAAAAAAATTTTTTTTAAGTTTTTATTTACTTGTCAGAGAGAGAGCACAAGCAGGGGGAGCTGCAGGCAGAGCAGGGCAGGCAGAGGGAGAAGCAGGCTTCCCAGATGAGCAAGGAGCCCCATGTGGGGACTCATCCCAGGACCCCCGGCATCATGACCTGAGACGAAAGCTGGCGCTTGCCCAGGTGTCCCCAAAAGGGCATTTTGAACAGCTTTGTTGAAGTAAGGTTGATGTGCCAAAACAAAAAACGAACAAACAAAAACCCTGTACCTATTTAATGTACACAATTTGATGAGTTTAGACATGCTCACACCTGATAGTACCACCACAATCAAGGTAACATAGCTATCACCTCTCAAAGTTTCCTTGTGTCCCCCTTTTGTGCTGTTTGTGGTAAGAAAGCTTAACATGAGACCTACCCTCTTAACAAATTTGTAAGTGCACAATAAGCCTATAGGCAGTCATCCAGCAGCTCTCCGGAACTCACTCATCTTGCATAACTGAGACTTTCCACCCATTGAAAAACAAAGGGTTATTTGTCACTCTCCCAGAAAGGCCTATTAGGAAGAAAAGAAATTCTAGGGTTAATTTTCATAACACTTTTATAAATACTGAGAGTGGTAGTAGTGAATCTAGTTAATATTAATTGACCTTAAATTAACAAGTGAAAAATGAAATGAGCAAAAATTAGTTACATTCATTTTAACAATGGCAGTTTCATTTAAGTGGACTTTAAAAAAAATTCAATGAAAGTTCATTTTAATAAATAACAACTTGAAAAATCCTCCTCTTGCTTGTCAGACGATTTTGCAGGCAACCCTGCCCATTATGGGAAAGGCAGATTTGCGTGTGGTTGGACATCAGTGAGAGAGAAAATGTGTTGCTCTCGATACTAACAAAAGGTGCACATTTCCCAAGTGTCGGATTTAAAATGTGGTTTTACAGATGTGGTTTTTAAAATTACATCCTTCATGAATATTTAATCTGGCTTGATTAATTTACTTTATGGGATGATCTATTTAAAACAACAACCAGTAATTCCTCATAATAACCACTCCCTGTCAGCTCCCTGTGAATGCCTTCACACACACACTGATAGCAGTGTACCTGGACACAATTTCCCAGCTTGTTGAAAAGCTCTTCTGTGCTAGTATTTGATTTCTTTGTGATATCCAGATAAATTAGAATTGTGCCTTGCACTTCTGTAAAACCATTCTCTCACAGAGTAGCTCTGAAGGGAACAGGCATGAGACAAGTTTTGGCAGTCCTTGAGAAATAAAACCTACTGCAGAATACATACAATTTTATTATTTATTTAAATTTTTTTTTTTACTATTACTTGTAGACCTAAGGGTTAGCTACAAATAAAGTTAAGGAGACGATCAGAGTTGGCACTCTATGAAAGGGAGGGGCCCCATGTTTTTAGAAAGGAAGAAAAATAATTGGAGTCTGAGCCTTATATAGAATAAGGATGAATTTTATTGAATCCCATTTTCCTGGTATTTTAACTTTTATTTTTTATTTCTGTTTGGGTAACTTACTCTGTGCATTTTGAATTGTCTTATAATTGTTCCAGGAAAAAAAAAAAGTCTTGAGATTATACATTCTTGATTCAAATATAGTTTAATCAATGAGAAGACCATTTATTTATTTACTATGACTTCAAATGTATTCCTGTAAAGAGAGAACAGCGTATTAAAGCCTTCCATAGGGCATCCAGAACATAACTACAGGTTGCAAATTCTATTTCCCTTTTTTTTTCTTAAGATTTTTTTATTTGACAGAGAGAGACACAGCGAGAGAGGGAACACAAGCATGAGGAGTGGGAGAGGGAGAAGCAGGCTTCCCACCGAGCAGGGAGCCCAATGCAGGGCTGGATCCCAGGACCCTGGGATCATGACCTGAGCTGAAGGCAGATGCTTAACGACTGAGCCACCCAGGCGCCCCGCAAATTCTATTTCTATCTTTCACCAACTGGACTTAGAAATTGACACCAGGTTCCCGAGGACTGCCCCACTCCCATGTCTGTGGTTCTCCAGTGGCTTGAGGGGAAGACCTACTCAGTGCCTCCACCAATCTCCTGTGTGAGCCCCTGAAAGTTTTTCATTTCCTGTGACTAAAAGCCTAGGCAGTGATGGCTAAGCAAGGTTCACATCACATAACCTCACTGACTGATGGGGGGCCTCGAGGAAGTTGCTTCACCTCTCTAATGCCTGTTTTCTCATCTGTACAATAGGCAGAATAATACCGCCTACCTTATAGCAAAGGTGATAGACTGAGTACATGCTTTAAAGTAAGCACACAGGGAGTACTGGGCCATTGATCACTCTTAGCTGCTTTCATTGGGTATTAGAATGGTGCCCGGGGATGAAGGAGGAATAAGACATGGGTCAGTGAAGCCAATGGGCAAGGCATTGCTCTGCACTTAGTCATTGTGTGGTCTCCGTGGGTGAGGCGGGTTTTTCCGTAGCATGCTTTATTTACTGAATGGCCAGGGTTGTTTGGCTCACGCTGAGTCACAGAAGCAAAGTCATTTTATAAGGTGAGTAAGTCACACGTGGTTGCACTTCTGACAGGTAAGAAGAGCATCCTGAAGGCCCATTTGTCCTGGGAAGCAGAGTTTTGTTGCATATCGCATATGCATACAGAGAAGGGAGCATCGGCTTTTATATATTGAGAAGCCAGACCAGCACCAGATGTTAGGATCAGGAACCTGGATAGCACGTTGGGTTTAAGATTCAACCGGAAAAGATTACATTAAAATGAAAAGTTTTTTTTTAAATCTAAAACTTCCTCTAGAAAAGCTGTTTTCAGTGAGTAAACAGAATCCTATTTAGAAACATAGGCTCTTTCTTTTTTTGCAACCCGGTATGGCTATCGGACGCAGGGCAATCGTATGCAGGCCTCAGGATAGAGTTTGTTATGGCCGTTGCCCAAAGATGAGGTAGTAGAGAAATTCCCCAAATACACGGGACTTCCTCCCAGAGTCGGGATAAAATTTAGGTGAAGCAACACTTGGCATACTGACCAGCCAGATAGTTATGAACTCACTACTCTGTTTAAGCTACAGCTCACAAATGAAACGCCTTTCAGATTTAATATATTTCTAGAGTAACTTAGAAGGCCTGTCATTTTTCTTCATTCAATGTCATTGAGAACACTTGGAGGGGATCTTAACTGGAGGTCTATCTGGGTTTCGGAGGATTTGTGCATCTGAAAATTTCTGCCCCGTTTGGAGTCTTATGCTCATTTTTCTGTGAGACAGGACATGCTTTGGATCTGATTTTCGAAAGCATTTGTGTCCCAAGAACAGGTGAAGAACCCATGTTTTGCAACAAACTTTCCAGAAACGGGAAGAACAGAAAATCCAATAGGAGAAAGAAATCCGATAAAAGTGTATATAAAAGGAAAGAAAGAATGGGATACGGGTTTTCAGAGAGTAGAGAAGCCCATGCAACCTCCTTCCTCCTTTTGAGCTACCTTGTCATACCCCTTCACTGGCCTTGGCCAAGCCTGCTGGCCTCGATTCAGGAAGCCTAACACTCGGGTGTTCACCCTGTTCTGGAGAGGCATGAAGAGATTTCGTGTAAACCCCCGCCCACTTGAGAAACAAGAGCCAGGTCATTAGTTTGAATTGGCTCGGATTTTTCTTTCTGTTTCAAAGAGCTACGATTTGTGTTACGTGCGCCCTGACACAAAATGGCATGTTGGATCACGCGCATCTTAACTCAAACTTCATTGAGCTCGTATGTGTCATCCCTCCTGACTACCCTTTACCACTTTGAATAAAAGTATAGGTGTTATTATGGCAGCTCCTAAAAGCCAGTCTATTGATCTATTAAAAGAAGCACTTTTAATTAAGCAATAATATGTGGTTGATTCAAGATGCCAAGTAGTAAATTTCTATGAATGACTGCCAGGGGAGGGCATTGCAGAAACGTATTTGAGTTATTTGCCAGATTTGAAAGCTCTTCTTCCAAGAAAACCTCTCTCCCTCATTGGAAAGCCAATCTCTCTGTAATTTTCATATTGCTATGTCTTAAGGACATCAAGCCTGAAATCAGTCACATTTCAAAATGGATGATTTTAGTTACCTTCTCTGGGGACCTCACCTTACACGTAAGAGTTCATGCTTCATTTTGAGAGGCATTTCTCCCTAAGGGAGAATTTGTCCCTGTTCCCATCCTGAACAGAGAAAAGGGTAATAAAAGAGCAATTATTATAATCTCATGTCATTGCCTATTTTAAAATTTCAAAATCCTGTACAGTTTGAAGGTCAGAGGTGGAGGTGGGTATCGAATAAAACTCGGGTGAAGCCTCAGAATCATCAGTTCTTTCCATGTTGCTGATCCTTTAGTTGTCTGAGTGTCCCTGTCTATAAAAATCAATTTAATGCCTTCATGACAAGGCCTTTCTCAGTCTTAGCTCCCTGTCTCATCTTGTCATCACCTCCCCAGCTGGTAGGTTCTTCAAGTCATTCCATCGACCCAGATTTCAGCCACCCAGAAGGACCAGCTCAAACCTGCCTCCTTCACCAGGCTTCCTCTGAGACCTTCAGCACACACTGATTTTCTTCTCTTGCTGAACTTTCTTACAGCACAGATCTGTCTCTGTTATGTACAGTTTTATGTCATCGTTGTTCCACAAATGTTCCTTTTATGTTTTAAAGCAGATTGAAAACTCCCTGTGCGAACCAGTCTTGAACATTTCCCAGCACAGTACCGGGCATATAGTAGATGCTCGCTAAATAATAATGATAAGATGAATAGCCACTTTATTTTCTTGATGGGTTGATCTGACATTGTGAGTTGAAGAAAGTTGGTAAGACAGGTTTCAGCCTGTGCTTGGAAATTTCCCTCTATATTTGGTTTCCTGTCATGGTTTTTTTAAAAAGGAGAAAAAGAAAACAAAAAAGAAACCAAGATTAAACTAAGGTTTGGACATTTAGATAATTTAGTGGAATCACAAGAGTGGGATTAAAAAGAACCGAAAAGGTTGCAAATAATTCAAGTAAGCTCATAGGAGTCATACTGGGACACTGTCATCTGTTAAAAACCCACCCTGTGTTGGGCACAGGGGTAATCAGTTTCGTACATGCCTCTTGCCTTTCATCGTCTCCCCACCCATGAGATGTATTATTATCTACATGTACACATGAAAAACTGAACTGGAGAATGTACCTGACTTGCCCATGATCACCTAGCTAATGTCTTGATGCAGGAGTTTTAAACCAGGTATCTGACTTCAAGGTCTATGATTTTTTTTTTACATTATTTGTTGCTCTCCTAACTTTATTAGGGGTAATTGACAAATATAACTAATAAAATATATGTTTAAAGGATACACTGTGATGGTTTAATATATATCATGGAATGATTGCCAAGGTCAAGATAATTAACACATGCATCACTTCATGTGGTTAACTCTTTTTTTTTTTAATTTTGTGTGTATGTGTATATGTGGTAAGCTTAAGATCTACTCTCAGCAACTTTCAAGTATACAATATTGAACTAGTAACTACAGTCATCATGCTGTACATTAGATTCTCAGAGCCTATTCTCTTTATAACCAAAAGTCTGTAACTTTTGACCTGTATCTCCCCAAGCCCCTCCCCCCAACCCCTGGCAACCACCACTCTCTCTCTGCTTCAATGAAATTGGCTTCTTAAAAAATTATTATTATTCCATATATAAATGATACTGTACAGTATTTGTCTTTCTCTATCTGGCTTATTCCTTAGCACAGTGCCTTACAGGTTCAGTAATGTCATCACAAATGGCAGGATTTCCTTCTTTTTTATGACTGAATAATATTCACGTGCATGTTTTTATCACCTTTCTTTGCCCATTCACCTGTGGAAATGATATTTTGACCTGCTACTTCTTACAAAATACTCAATTATTGCTTAATTGAAATATGAGTCATATATATACATAAACATTTTTTCCTAATGGTCAACACAAAATTAGGCATTACTGCCTTTATTCATTTACTCAGCAAATATTATCGGAGTACTTTCTAAATGCCAGGTCCCATGCTTGGCTTTCAGGATGTGGTGTTGAACAAGACCTTCCTTCATGAGGTGTATCTATGCTTCAGAAATCGGAGAGACGGACCACAAAACCATAAACTAAAATGTGATAAATGCTGTGAATGACTGATGGAATGAGAACCTAATGATGAAAACGATTACCGTCCTTTGGGAGAGTATGTGAAGAGGTGGCATAGAGTGAGGCTAGGAGATGAGCCAAAATACAGATCAAAACTACGTTGTGACAGAAGTTATATGCCACATAAAATGTTGGGATTGTGTTCATAAGGAAGGCACATAGGTAATTAAGCAGAGGAATGCCATGGTTATATCTGTAATTGGGAAAAATGGCTGGAGGCAGTGAGGAAGATGAACTGGGAGTGGAAGGTATGGAGGCAGAAGCTAATTAAGAGGTTATTGGAGTGGTCGAGCATAGAGATCACCAGTGATGTCTGAGTATATCTGAATATCTGAGTATATTACTGACAATGGGGGGTGGGAGATGGATTCCAGAGCCATTTCAGTAAATTACAGGATTTGTACATAAGGCTGGATTTGGGGCTAGGAGCAAAGGACCTTAGTAACTTCAGAGGTTTCTGGCTTCTGTGACTTGATGGATGGTGGTGACCTTCAGTAAGATAAGAAAGAAAATGTAGGGGCGCCTGGGTGGCACAGTGGTTAAGCGTCTGCCTTCGGCTCAGGGCGTGATCCCGGCATTGTGGGATCGAGCCCCACATCAGGCTCTTCCGCTATGAGCCTGCTTCTTTCTCTCCCGCTCCCCCTGCTTGTGTTCCCTCTCTAGCTGGCTGTCTCTATCTCTGTCAAATAAATAAATAAAATCTTAAAAAAAAAAAAGAAGAAAGAAAATGTGTTTTGCTTTAGTCTGAGTTAGAAAATGAATCAGGTGGCTGTAAGAGAGGCAATTGCTGGAGAAATGGGTTGGAAATCATTTCCAAAAAGGTGGTATTCGAAAGTGTGGAAGTAGACAAAAGCTTCTACCCTGGCTTTGATCAGTGAACATTCCAATATGGCAGGTTAATTGGCCAAAGATGGCCCTGGTTTGGGCAGAATGCATGAGCCTGCCATATTATTCCTCATTCCTTAAGGAACTAACTTCCAGTGGAGAAAGCCAGGTTTATTTTGCCAGCGCACTTCGTGGTTGACATTTCTTACAAGCTGTATGTGTAGCCCAAGGGGCCTTAGACAGGTGGTCCAGCTCCAATTCTGAGCTATTGCAAAATGAGGCTCTAGACTTTAACAAAGACAGGGAGAGGCAAGAGCTGATCTGGAACTTTGCATTTCATCCACGTCAGACCTAAAGCTCTGAGCTCAACTTTTAAGAATTAACCAACTTACTATAATGTACATCCCAAGTTGTGAAGGCAGTTTAAGAGCTGTCCTTCCAGGCAGTGTTGTTGAAACAGGGCCCCACCAGCAGGCTCTGGGGCTTCAGGACACTTTCCTTTTGGTCTTCACCAGACAGAAAAGACTGTGGCCACTTCAGGTACTTTGAAACCCATCGTATATGCTTAGTAAAACCTGAAACTATGGCATCTCCCTGGCCTGTAGGTCATGCCTTCAAAAGATGCTCTTTTCAAATATAAAGTGTGGGTGAAGTTTGACTCACATTAGCCCCCATACCAGAGGTGGCTTGGCGGAGGCGTTAGGAGACTAGACTCTCTAAAACCTGGCACCGTTAATTACTGTCTCTGGGTTTCAGGCAAATCACTTGACTGCCCTGTGCCCACATTTCTCATATATGAAATTGGGGCACCAAATGCGCTTGACCCAGGATTAAAGCAGACAATCTATGTGCAGTACTTGAAATAATACCTATCGCATTGTAAAAACTGGATAAATGTTAGCTACCATTATTTTTTATACCAAGTTTGGGTTGATTCACTGAGTAAAATAGCCAAGCCTATCAGTTTTTCAGAGTATTCTTTCTGAGGATTACAGGATTTCTGTGACACTGGGGACCCTGTCCACTGCCTTCACATTTTCAGTACAGATGTGCCCATAGGGCAAGTAGGACTTTAGTTGTGTGAGGACTTTGAAATGACAGGTCATTGTACTCATTTTTTCCAAAGTACTTTAGTCTGGCAATTCCTCTATCACTAAAAAAAGATTAACACTTGACATGATAAGAAAGTTAGATCAACAAAAACCTTCGATCCAGGAGATAGGATAGGATAGAAAGTCACAGACTTCTATGCGCTGGACATATAACAAGGCTGACTTCTAGGAAAATGCCTACTGATGACTCAGTTTATCTGTAAAAGACAAATCAAGCAGAGACTAATCATGAAAGAAATGGATTAATAGTGTTAAAGATTAGATAGGAAGGAAAGGCATTAAAGGGAGAGATTGTCATGGTCAATAAGAATAAGGACTAGAATGACCCCAGCCTGAATAATCTCATCCGATCATTTGTTGATGTGCTGCTGATGGAAAAACATTGAAAAGCAAAGAAAAAGAAGTCAAAGGACAGACAAGTCTCCATCTGTCTGGCTTTCAGTCTTTTCCTTGGCAAAATGTGGGGGTTGAACGAAATGACCTCTATGGCTTCTTCCCGCATTGCCGTTGTATGATTGTACAATTCCACTGTGGAGAAAAAGAGAGAAGTGCAGGGCTGGAATTATTATACGTGTACACGCACACACGCACAGGTACGTAATCATGCACAAACATCACAGCTACTTATTATTTTCTCAATTATTAAATTTTAATTTCATATCCTTTGTTTGTTGGGGACTGTTTAGCTTTGTTCCTTCTCAGCAGTTACAATTTTAATCAGCTCAGAGCCATAAACTAGGAGACCTTTCCCACGTTTGCTCTTTTTGTCTTTCTGTCTTTGTTTCAAAGGGAAAATCCTACACATGAAATGAGGCCATGTGCTTGTCTTTTTCCTGGCTAAGAAGTGGGAAGCATAGGAAGACGGGTTACCCTACTGCCACCTTGGGGGAAGCCACCCCATGGGAAGGCTGGATGGGGTTCTTAGTAAGAGGAGAAGAAAGCAAGCTCTGTCCAGGGATCTAAGGGTTAAAAAAATAAAGGAAAGGGCATAGGGCATGGACTGCTGGTCTGATCTACAACAGGGCCCTGGAGCCAAGGCCTGTGTAATGCCACATTGTAAGAGAATCCATTGCAAGCTTTAAAAATATCTCAGAAAAAATTGCCTGGGACAGTTTTGAGAAGCAGCCACTTACCAGAGACTGACATCCTTGGACTTGTTTTTGCTTTGTTACATGTCAGACACATTCAGAAGTTTTAGCTCTACTTGGGCACAGATTGACCAGTTAACCATTGGATGCTGGAAATGGTCCATTTCTAGTTTTCTACTATTTTGAACTCGTTTTTTGCGTAAAGCTTTCCATTTCTTCAAAAAAGCCTAGACAGATATGAGATAAAGTATCTGTACACAGTAAGTCACTCAAAAACTAAAAAGTCAGAGTATTAGTTTCCTATTGTTGCTGTAACGAATTGTCACAAATGAGTGGCTAAAACAATGCAAATATATGATCTTACAAGTCTGGAGGTTAGAATTTGGACTTGGGTCTCACTCGGGCTGATGACAATGTCAGCAAGGCTGCTTTCCTTTCTGGAGACTTCAGGGAAGAATTGGTTTCCATGACTTTCCCAGTTTCTGATGGCCACCTGGATTCCTTGGCTTGTTCCTCCATCCCTCCATCCTTAAAGTCAGAATCATCGCATCTCTGAGACCAAATCACCCTCTGCCCACAGCCAGGAAAAGTTCTCCAGTTTTAAGGTCTCATGTGGCAAGATTGTGTCTCGTGGATAATTCAGGGTGATCTCCCTATCTCAAGACCTTTAACTGAATCACATCTGCAATGGATATTTTTTGGGGAGGTGGGATTTTATGGTGAGTATTTTAACCACTCTATTTTAAAATAATGCATAGTCAGGGACTTTTTTGTTCAATGAGGCCCGTGGGATGTTCGATGGGCTATACTAAGTTTCTACCTTGAATCCAAAATTTTGCTTCTTGTAGTCATGCACAGTATATAATACACCTGTGTCATTATTCCTCCCTAAGTTATTATTTACCCTTGGGTTATACAGTTGGACAATTCTCATTTCCCTTGTGCATGCGCGCGCGTGCACACACACACACACACACACACACACACAATATCATAGTACAGGCTTCCCCAGTTGAAGAGCACATTTCTTATAATCTAACACAGTGTACAAAAGTCTTTCTGCAAGAAATGTAAGCAACTGCTAGGATTGTTTGTTTTGTTTCTTAAATCCCACATATGAGTGAAATCATATAGCATTTGCCTTTCTCTGACTGACTTATTTCAGTCAGCGTTGTACTCTCTAGCTCCATCCATGTTGTTGCAAATGGCAAAATTTCATTCTTTTTTATGGCTGAATAATATTCCACTGTGTGTTATACCCCATCTTCTTTTATTTGTTCATCAGTCAATGGACATTTGGGTTCTTTCCCTAATTTGGCTGTTGATAAGGATAGCACTTGCTGTGAAGAGCACTGGGGGTTGTATGGAAGTATTGAATCACTATATTACACACTTGAAACTAATATTACATTGTATGTTAACTAACTGGAATTTAAATAAAAACTTTAAAAAATATCCAATAAGAAATATAAGCAACTAGAAGTTAACAGCAGTCTGATTTATTTTTTAATGTTCTGTGGTCCATGATCTTGAATATAGTATATACTTTAAAGAATTTACTTGAACAGTTCAATGGATACTCTAGAGAAATTTGGTAGATGTAAAGATATCTCAAAATCTGGAAGACCTGGAAGGTAGAACAATTGATTGTCTCATACATAATATCCGGGGAAGGGCTTCATACATCTCAATCCCACAGAGCTTCATTGTATAATCCATATTTTTCTCTTAAAAATGTGTTAATAAAAAAGTTTAGCATGATGTTAACAATCTTTCCATTTTCAAAATGAAAAAAAATGTTTTTTTCTGTTGATAAAAATACTAAATTTCCACAAAGAAAATGTGTAACCGCAAACTAACCCCTATTAATATTCTAATGAACATTCTTTTTACTTCTCTATGCATACAGACTCAATTCTATGTACATAACACAATGCAGATTTTCCTTCTGTTGTTGACTTCAAACAATTTGTTTTGGAGTTTTTTCTATGTCAGTGAATATAAATATACAGATGGTCTTTAACTTATGATGGTTCAGCTTACAAGTGTTTGACTTTATAATGGTCTAAGAGCGCTCGCTATACTATTCAGTAGAAACCACACTTTGAGTTTTGATTCTGATCTTTTCCTGAACTAGGAATATATGATATGATGTTCTCTCATGATGCTGTTTATTGGTACTCTACATTCCATTTTTATAAAAGTGGGATTGATCTGTACTTTCCCTTTTTAAAGCTAATTTTACCAATATTGGCTTCACAGGGAGAACTTAGAAACTTTCTTCAGAGTCTGAAAAGTTTAAGTAACAAGGGCTCCATGAAGATTTGAAATTATTCAACTCTGAAATAAGCTAGACCTAGCACATTTTGGTGTGTAGAGAGGAAGGTGTAATTCCTTGGCATCTTCTATTTCTTCCATGTTTGTTGATCTGTTTATTAGGGTTTGGGTCTCATTTTTGTTCATTTACATTTTCATAGAAATTAATGCATTGAATACAATTTAACAAATTTGCATGGCTTTAAAGTATTTTGTCATAATTCTCTCAGTTTCTCAGCATCAGGAGGTGAGTCATGCATTCTTATTCTTAATTTGGTTATTTGTGTCTTTTCTTTATTATTTATCAGGCTAGCTAGTGAATTATTTATTTATTTATTCCCAGCTGTATGGAGATATTATTGACATATGACACATAAAAGTTTAAGCTGTATAATGTGATGATTAGATACGTGTATATATTGCAAAAAGATGAGCACAATGTTAGTCAACATAGCTAGTGATTTATTAACTTTCTCTTTTTTTTCTAATATAAGTATTATTTGACTTCCCATTTAAAAGATACAGCATGATGAAATCTAGTCAAATTTACACTGATGATTAGAAAGAGTCTTAGCCACAGGTTAGATTAGGAGACTAAACAATCCAAGACTCTGGTTGGGCTCAAATGGCCCCAGCAGGAAAATAGGCATCTAGAGTTTAGCTACTTTCTCTGAAAGACAAGTGTGTAAGCATATGGAATTGTAGCTGCTCATGGAATGTACATACAAGATTCACTTTGAACTCTAACTTTTAAAACCTTTTTTTCCCCCTGATTCTCTTCCTTGCCTCATCTCTCCATCTTCTCTGGCCATACCATTCATCTTTTTCATGTATCAGTTGGAGCTACTAGAAAAGTTTGTAATCAGCTATTTTACAAAATGCCTAGATACTGCTAAAATGCATTCAACCTGAAAATTCTGTATAACTGGGGATGAAAGGGAGCATTTTAACAAAATGCACAGTGGGTGGGTGTAAGGAACAGGGAAACTGATTATTTCTACTGTGGGTTTTCAGCATCCATTCTGGGAATTGGAAGGCAACCATCTGTTTTTCATTTGGCTTCCAGGAGACAGTGAGCCTCACCCTCAGGGCTAGTGTTAAAGGTAAAAGGGATGACGAGCAGGAGTGGGCTTCCCTGTGAGTGAGAGACCAGTAGTTACCATTTCAAAATGTTGTCCTGTCACAAATACAGTGTCTCACTTAGTTCTTATACCAACCAAGCTTTGTGGGTATTACCATGTTCATGGACAAGAAAATGGGAATAACCTGTGTAATTAAGGGAGTGAAATAGTCAGGTGGCAGAACCCAAGTCCTGCTGACTTCAAAGTTTTTCCTTTTTTTGTTTTGCTATGTAGTCTTTCTCCCTGAGACCCAGAAAGAATTGGTACCATCATTAGTTTTGTAGACAAGGGCTATCAGCAGGGTCTCTGCAAATCCCATTGACTATTATCAATACACTCTTGTTTGTTGTCCCTCAGATAGCTCAGCCTTATAAACATCACCTATGGGTGTATGATTCAGGAATTGTAACTATCCCATAAGAATCTATATACACAGGGAAATTGCTCCTGATGTTACTCCCCATTTACCACCAGTTTGCCTCACCACGAGCCAGATGGAAGACCCTCTTCTCTCACACAGAACTGTCACATCTTATCCTATAATCTCTGGTGCCATCGGCTTTAATTCTTACTAGGGTAGGAGCAACTAGTACATCTGGCACATTTGAAACTTAAATATATTTGGGTAGATCAAATATTTCTTTTCCAGGGTCCAACCACTCTTTGAAATAAAATGGGAAAGACTTAAATTTAGCTTTCCATTTCATGTATTATATAAAAAAATAACTGAAAGGAATCCTTTCACACTAGAGAGACAGTTATGATCATTTACAAACAATAAACCAATTAAGAAGAAAGGCAATAATCACTTTTAATTTGGAAAATCCAATCTGCAGACGAAGACTAACTCAATATGACATAAACTCAAGTCTTTGCCAGCTTGGGACCATTTTCCATCCAAATTGTTAGAGCACATACGAGTTTACTAATCCAAAAGCATCTATCAGTTTAGTAAGACCATGGGAAGAGCTGATGTGAGCTTTGTACTACAATTGTGTACCTGCCAAATCTGTGAATGATACCAAATTGATCATTTTTTCCCCACTGCTTTGAAATACCATCTTATCATATAGTAATGTTCCACATGTTTTTGAGTCTGTTTCTGGACTTTCTTCTGGTCCATTGCTTTGTTTATTCCTACTAATTATCGTAGCTTGAGAATAGATGTTAAAATCTGGTAGGACTTGTCCCTCTCCCTTAGTCTTCTTTTAAACATTTTCTTGAGAATTTTCAGACGTTTACTTTCCATACGATATTTGGAAATAGCTTACTTAGTTTTAAAAAATATCCTGCTGGCCTTTTAAGTGGAATTATGATAAGTTTATAGATGGATTAAGGAAGGACAGTTTTATTTAGAATAATGAATCTTTCAGTATCAGAAGAGAGTGTGTCTTTTTATTCAAAACTTCTTCATGACTTTCATGAGAAATTCAAAGTATATATATTTTACACACACACACACGCATACACACACATCCTTGAATTTACCATATTTTATTGTAATTTTCTCTTGACTCATCATTTTCCTTCAACAGATTGTCAGTTCTTAAAGGGCTTCTCTTCATTAATTATTGTAACCCAGAACCATGGACAGTGCCAACAGAGAAGAAGTGTTCAATAAATAAATGGGAGAAGCAACTAAATTAATCGTGAAATGTCTTTGACCATTTAAGTGAGGACAGAGACTCCTGGTCTCAAAATCAGATTGCATTCTCACTCCTTCTACCCCTCGCCCTACAGTTTCCCCACCAGAACTGAAAGGCCAAACCATTAGAAAGACAAGTGACACTAATTTCTCTATGTAAATAAAAAATTCAAAAGTACCCAAAAGGACTCTCCTTTAAAATTCCCTTTCCTTTAGGGAACAGAAGCAAATCGAAGGCCAGAGAAGGGCTCTTTAGTATACAAATTCTTTATAGCAAAGGCACAGATTCTAAACAATGTCCTCAGCTCTCTCCTCTTTTGTCTGTGGTGATAGAATGGGGAATCTGTGCTCAAATAGCTCTTTCAGGGAAAACATAAACACTCCAAAATTTAAACTGCACAGAGCTGCATTCAAATTAATGAAAGCTGGAGTTGTCGCTGCTCTCAGGATGGGGTGGCTATTGTGGAAAATGCTTTCTTAAAGCACTTTTGGCAGCCGGTCTCCTGCACAGAGCAGTCCAGAGAGCACCTCTGCCTTCGCAGCCATGGAGTCCATATCCTGGGGGTCCAGTGGGGTCAGTAGCGAGGGGGGCGATAAGGGCCCGCAAGGGTTCTCCACCAAGGCAAACCTCTTGAGTCTCTGCCTTCGGAAGTGCTTGCTACAGCAGAAGAATGAACATTGACCCTTGGTCCTTCTGAGAAAAAAAAAGAAGGGATGACCACTTATTCCGACATGAGCAAAGTTGGAATGGATCTTTCGAGGTGTGGGGCTGACCACATGTGCATAACAAGATTTCTCAGCATATTTTGAGTATTTGAAACCAGGTGTTGATAAGTACGTATATGCTTGTTCAGTCTCTTTATTTTGTATATCAAGAAGCTGAGACCCAGAGAATTTGAATGGCTCATTAGTAGTTACATAGCTAGTTAGAGGCAGAGGTGGAATGAGAACAGCCCGATGTTCTTTCCGTTCTGTTGCATTGCCATGATTTAATGCCAATCGCCTTATATTTGAATACATTTTTAATTCAAAATTATTTGCTGTTAGACCAGGTGGAAATAAATCTGGGCTTCCAAGTTTTTACTATAAATCTACTTTTTAAAAAATTAGCACTTCCCTAGAATGTTTACCAAAATGTACTTTAACACACTTCTTCAGCTTCAAGTATTTTATGTCAGGGTCAAGAGAGGTAGAAACTGTTGGTCAACGTTATTAGTATCTTAGAGAAATTCAGGCTATTAACTCTCACTTTGCGCCTAGCAAGGCATATAGTTCTAAAAATCACAACTTTAAACTTTCTTAAAAATCACAAAATGTGTGAAAAAAGTCTCTTTTGGCACTTTGGATGGTAATAGCACACCTTTCCTCTCAACCACATGCATGAAAATTTTGACAAATTTAGGGTAGTTTGGCAGTTCATTTCAAAGCTGTTGGTGCCTGGACCACAGAAGATTTGATCGTGAGATCTAAAATCATATTGTAAAATGTTATGTAATGATCTTGTTTGCAAGAATTCGGCTTCGGTTTGCCTTTCCCAAGTTGGAAACACTGAACTTAATAACGGGTACAAATATAAAGGGTCGGTTATGTATCACTTTCATTTACACATTCAAAAACTGTTTATTTATGATTTATTCACTTCAATGTGCCTGATTCTGTACTAAAGATAAGGATAAGTAAAGCAGACATGACCACTACCTTCAGGAAGTTTAGAGTAAGTAACTTTGAGAACTGCTACCACAGATGGATTATAATGCACATTGGGAAGGTGTGGTAGGAACTGAGAAGACAGACCCCTTTAAGACCTACAGCATGATAAGAAATCGGGGGAGGAGAGAGAAAAGAGGGTGAAACAGGGGGAAGAGTAAAAACCGTGTTTCCTCTCTCTGTTTGAAGGGCCTTCCATTTCCTCCCACTCTGGACTATGGCCAAATTGTCTCTGCCAAAGGCAAACACAGACTGTCTTCCACGCCTCCCCCTTTCTGCTGGCTGGGGAAGTGATACTTACTCCATCACACCCGTTCGTGCTCCCAGCTCAGTGCCTTTCATCTCATGGGGCCTCTTAGAGTCGCCATGTTCTTTCTCCTCTCCTCTTCCTTGTCTTCCTGTTTCCTCTCCTTTCCTTCTGTCCTACTACAAATACAAGTAATAATACAAACAACAGGGTAAAGTGTTAACATGATTTTCAAAAATAAAATTAAGTAAAATTGGATTAAAAGTATAAATGATATAAAAAAGAGTCTTTTCCATCCATCACCTCTCACACTTTTTCTGAAGTAATCTTTTCCCTTTCAGCTTTTAAAAAAATTTAAAATATGTGATATGCAATATGTATGAAAGAATATGCATAATGCAAATCCGTGCTGTGAGGTACAGCAATAAAATTAAGTAAATACCTGTGAAATCCGTCACCCAACACAAGAAACAGAATTCTGACCATATTTGTCTTCTCCGTCCAGAGGCAATCACAATTCTGGTTTTGTACCCATCCTTCCCTTGCTTGTCTTTACTGATATGAGTCTCTAAAGAATACGTTTTAAAATTTTGGTTGTTTTTGAGAGTTAGAAAATGGTATCAAACTCTGTTATCTTCTGCTACTTGGTTTTATCCTCACCATTAAATTTCTAAGATTTCATTCATGTTGGAATTCATAGTTGCAGCTTATTCAACCTCACCGCGGTGTAGTATCCCACCATGGGAATATACCAGTTTGTTTTCTCTTCAATGAATATTTGCGTGCTCTCTCTCCATCCGCTAGTCTGTCTATCTATCTATCTATCTATCTGTTTTTTTTAATCCATTCATCCAACCATCTTTATGAACAAGGCTGCTATGAACATGCTTGTACATTTCTCTGGAAGCATATGTTTTCTCCAAGGTATATACACATTTTCCTTAGAGCATACACCTAAGATTAGAACTGGGTCAGAAAGCACATGCCTAGTCACAAAAATAATACTAACTTATTTTCCAAAATGTTTTTTGAATCTTTACACTCTTTCACATCACTCCACTTCCTCATCAATGTTAAGACATTGTCAACTTATTTATTTTTGCCAACCCAACAGTTATAAAATAGTATCTCGTTGTGTCCTTAATTTGTATTTCCCTTATTACAAGAAAGGATGAGTAGTTTTTTTGTACTTATTCACCATTTTAAAGGTTCTTTATATAGTCCAGATATTAAGTCCTTTTTTTCGTAAGTATGCTACAAACAGCTGTCCTCTCCCTACTCCCTAGTTAGTGGCTTCTGTTTTCGCTTTCTTTATAATTAAATGACTAGAACTTAATTTTAATGTAGCCCAATTTGTAAATCTTTTTCTATTCTTTATGCTTTTCCTTTCTTTCAAAACAAATTCTTCTGCTCCTTAAGGTCATAAAGGTATTTTATATTTTATTCTGAAAACGTTAAGTTTTGTATACGACATCTAATCCATATAAAGTTGATTTTTATGCATGGCATAAAATAGAGATCCAATTTCCAAATAGCCTATTAATTGACTATTTATCGACTATGTCCTCCATTCTTCTACTGATCTGTGGTACCACATCTAGTAGATGTGAGGCTATATCTGGACTCTTTATTCAGTTGCACTGGTAATTTTTTCTACCTCTGTCCTATTCCATTATTGACTTAATTGCTATAATTTTGTGATAAGTCTTGATAAGTCTGGTAGGAAAATTCTCCCCCACTCTTCTTCACGAGTGCCTTTGCTGT
Organism: Ursus maritimus; assembly: GCF_017311325.1. Classification (NCBI taxonomy): domain Eukaryota; kingdom Metazoa; phylum Chordata; class Mammalia; order Carnivora; family Ursidae; genus Ursus; species Ursus maritimus. Next base: position 64,361,883 of record NW_024423344.1, read on the forward strand.
TCTTGGCTCTTTTTTACTCTGTATAGATTTTAGGATCAGTTTGCCAAATTCCTCAAGTAATTCTTTTGGAGTTTCGGTTGAGATTGCTTTGAATTTATAGGTTACCTTAAAGAGAATTGATATCTTTATAATCTCGAACTCTTCCTATCCATGAGTATAATATATCCTACCATTTATTTGGGTTTTACATATCTTTTAATAGATTTGCTCTATTTCTTATTATTATAAGTGATGTGGCATTTTTAAAAATTAGACTTTCTAATTACAGCTACTAAGTGATTAAAAAGGCATTTAAAATGTTTGCTCTTATATCCAGCCCCTCTGTAAATGCTCTTATTAGTTCTAGCAATTTGTAGATTCTTTTGAGTTTTCTATGTATACAATCATATAATTACTGAATGAGAGTTTTATTTCTTCTCTTTCAAACTTTTTTACCTTTTATTTCTTCCTCTTGTCTTACAGCTCTGGTTAGGACCTCTAGTAAATATTGAATCTTGAGTTGAAATAGTGATAATTACCTTCCTTGTCTTGTTTCTAATTTTAAAGATGTTTTAAATATTTTGTCATTATGAAAAATGTTCACAGTAGATTTTTGGTAGAGACCTTTTATAAAGTCTCTTTGTAAGATATAGGAAGTTTTCTTATATTAATATTTGACTAAGATTTTTTCCCCACCCCTTAGCATGAATAAGCATTTGGCTATATTCAAAGCTATAATGGGAAAAATTTCAATAATGAAATTTCTATGTTAAATCAGTTGTACACTTAGGGGATAAATTTAGCTTGTTCATGATGTATTTGCACTGTGTAGGATTTTCATCTGTGTTTATAAGTGAGACAAGTAAGTGATTTCCTTTTTTATACTAATCTTATCTAGTTTTTAATTTAAATTCGGCTAGCCTGAACAGATAAATTGGCCAATAGTTCTTCTTTCCTTTTCCCTGGAAAAAATTGTTTAAAATTGAAATGACCTGTTACTTGAAAGTCTCGTGAAACTCAATTCAAAAAAATTATCTGGACTTGATGTTTTTTATGTGGGGAAAAAAAACAACTTAAGTTACTATTCATGTTCTTTAATAATAACAGGACAATCTGCACTTTCTAGTCTCCTTCAGTCAGATATTCTAAGTTACACTTTTGGAAGATGTATACAATTACATCCAAGTTTTCAAATATGTTGATGAAATTGTTCTTAGTATTCTCTTATTTTCTTCAAAATTTCTTCTTATAGCTATACTTTTGTCCCCCTTTTCAGCCCTAACATTTTTTATTTGTAACTTCTCTCTCTTTTCCTTGAGTAAGTTTCTCAGAGGTCTGTCAATCTTATGAGTCTTTCCGAAGAACCAGATTTTGGCTTTGTTGATCATGTTCCATTAATTCTTGCTATTACTTTTACTATATACTTTCTTCTATTTGGGGAGGAGGAGGATAATTTTACAGTCATTTTTCTAACTTAAATTGGATTCTTATGCCTTTAGTTCTCAGCCTTTGGTTCTTTCTCATATAAGCATTTAAAACTACAACTGATAGAAAATACATCTTTTCACTAGTACTACTTTTCTATGGACCAAATTTTGTGGGTATTTGTGTCCTCCATGGCTACCATTTTATTCCTTAAGAAAAACCTTGTTTATGGAAGATTTTAAACTTTTTAAAGAGTAGATAATGAACATCGTAATGAAAAGTAGATAATGATTACTTGGTCAGTAATTTGCTGACCCCTACTCTAGACTAGAGGCTGCCAGAAGCTGCAGGGAAGATTTCACATGTGCCCAAATATATAGAGAAGGAATTAGAAGCCAGATGGAAATAATTAATGCAAAGTCTGGGAGGGAGATGGTCCACCCATGACCCTCCAACAGGAAACCGCTGGAGTTGACCACTCTCCCCTCTTAAGGCTACAATCATAGTCAGTAATGGAATATTTGGGGTGCCCCCTTCCTTGCAAAGCATTACAGTCACTAAGATGGTAACTGAAGCTCTTTCCTCTGAGAATGATGATGAAGATGACAACAACAGCAACAAATCAGAGGGAAAGAACTGAAGAATCTCTTAGTGAGAATCCAAAGCATGAACAGAGTCCCATTCCCACTCCTTATTCCCTCACCTCTGTCTATTTTATTTCCGTCTGCCATTGCTTAAAAGGTATATTAATATACATACAAAATTCAAGTCCCCATTTCTCTGATGAATGGCATACTTCTTATACTTTTTCCCTACTCTGCTTTTTTTTTTTTTTACATTAACAACATATCCTACCAATCACCCCATAGCAGTATATAGAAATGTCATTTATTCCATTTTAATATCCAACTATTATGACATGGCTTTACCATGGTTTATTTAACCAGTCCATCATCGATGGACATTGGCCATTACAAACAGAGCCCGCTAATAACAGCCGTAGCCATTCTTGGTCCGTGCTTGCATGTGCCAGTACCGTGCACTTTACGGGTCTCGTCCCATTTAATTCTTATAGCTTTCTTATAAGAAGGGGTTATGATCTCACCTTTATAGGTAAAGAAACTGAGGTCTGGAGAGGTTAAATTACATGCCAAGGGGTCAAGTAGCTCTAAGAAGCAGAGCGGGAATGCCTAACATCATGACTATTCTCCTGGGCTGGTGTCTTCCTCCTGATTCAGGCCCATGTTGGGGAGCAGAGGAGACCAGGATCCTCTTTCTCTGATCCCTGCAAGCTTCATGGCACCAACTCACATTTTTTGGCAAATGGATCAAAACCCGGCTTTCTACCTCTTCCAGTTTCCAGCCCTCAGGTGGGAGTGGATTTGTTAAGCAGCTGCATAAGGTTTGGAAAGTTGCCTAGAATCCATCCCACCCCTACCCCCACACACACAGACATACACAAAGAGGAGATATCCTGCCTCACCTGCATTCTCCCTGGGTCTCCAAGAATTGCCCTCTCTGCCTGAGGCTGTGTTTCCCCAGGGCACCCTTTGGGGAAAGCAGAGGAGTGCAACAGCTGAGTGAGCCCGTCCCTTTTGAAGGCAGAGGCCCACATGATTTTTAAGGCACTGCTGCCTCTCCCTTCTTATCTCTATCCTGAAATGACCTTATCCCCTGCCATCTAATCAGGGACAGAAGGGGTGAGTTTAGGGAACCTGAGAAGCACTGGGAGCTCTTCCTTGGCCCCCTAGGCTGGCCTGAGTGTGGGTAGAGCCAAGACATCAGAGAATAACAGCCCAGGTGTGCCCCCAAAGTCCTGGCAGTTGTAAGGGCTTAAATGACAGCAGCACCTGGGTCCAGGTTACAGAGGCCAAGGCGGAAACTGTCCAGCACCTCAGAATGGGGTTGTGCTCAAAGCAGTACCGTGCCTTATGGTGCCAGCAAAGGAAGCCACACGACTGTACTAGATGGTAACTCTTTGCAGTAAGAGGGGCAACGAGGAGGAAGGGGGAAGATACATATTTCAGGAGTACATGGTTGGCCTTAAACACTGGGTCAAACTAATATTCTATTCTTGAAGCAAACAAGACAAAACAAAACAAGTAATACCTTATATTCATGAAGCGCTTAGGCACTGTGATAAAGAACCTTCGTACATCAGTTCAGGTAATTCTTACAACAATCCTGTAAGATACAATTTCCACTTTACAGATGTGAAAATTGAGGCTCAAAGAGCTTAAGTGATTTGCCCAAGTTTGCAAAGTTAGTAAGCAGTGGAGTCCTGATTCAAACTTGGTTCTGCCAACTGCAAAGTCTAGGTACTTGGCCATGTTCCTTTGCTGGAGCCTCTTTCTTCACTCGGTCACCCAAGAAATGTTTCTTCAATACCTACTGTGTACTAAACACATGTTATCATGGGAATACAATAATCAATGAGACAGGGGATGCCTGGGTGGCTCAGTTGGTTAAGTGTCTGCCTTTGGCTCAGGTCATGATTCCAGGGTCCTGGGATTGAGTCCCTCATGGGCCTCCTTGCTCATCCGGGAGCCTGCGTCTCCCTCTGCCTGCATCTCCCCTTGCTTGTGCTCTCTCTCTCTCTGACAAATAAATAAAATCTTAAAAAAAAAAAACACGCAATAATCAAGGAGACAGATGTGATCCTGGCTTCTGTGATATTTATCTTCTAGTAGGGGAAAAAATATACAACTGATTAAGTAAACAGTAGGATTACAGATTCTGATAAATGCTATGGCTCCCATCTAATATTTGAAATTGTTTTAAAATGAAGTCTTTTTAAAAATATCTACTAACCAACAGAAGGGAAAGGGTCTATGTAAACTCTCCTTACATTGCATTTGTCGATTTAATGTATAGTATTTTAAGGGGTTCCTTTACACTTAGCCAATTCATCCAATCTGAGCTCCTCCCAGCTTGAACCCAAACCAGTTTCATTATTATGTGCATTTTTTTAATATTCTGAATTCAGTGTTTCAAAGGATCTGGGTTATATAATCTAACTGTGAAATGTTTAGAGGCATGTCATCAAGAAAGTTAAAATTATGCCCCAGGAGGAATAGTGGGAGGAGCTCTAGGAGGTGTTTCAGCAGGAGGGGATGGCTCTCTCCCACAGAACATAACCATCTTATCTTCTACGTGGTGGAACTGTGTGAAACTCTCTCAGGAACAAAGACAGGATATGAATTCAACCCATAATTTGAAAGACAAGTATATCAGATGAAAAGTGATCTAAACAGTATTATTATATTCTACTATTATCATTGTTCTTCCATGTAGCTAGAAGATTTAAATCAAGGCTATCTTTTTTTCTTTATGTTCACAAATACCTAGGGGGGAGGGAGGGCGGTGATAGGTGTTAGTATTCCCATCATTTCCTAAACAGCATTTGAATTGAAAATACCTGCCCCCTCCTTGTCTGACAGGGACCTGGAGTTTAATTAGATTAACATCTCTAAATTGCTTTAGGTTTCCCAGAGATAGGTATTAGATAAACATAAGGTATTATTATTATTAGCAGAGTATCATTATGTTATTGTAATTGTGTGGGTTCTCCCATAAAGCTATACAGGATGGGATCCCGGCCCGGACCATTATTCAGCTAGGGCTTTGAGCTTAGGTGAAAGGCACACACATGCTGCCTCATGTTAGCTTCGTCGTTGGGATTATGGTTGCATGTATGATTATTGAACAACGAACCAGTATTCAAATTTATTGCAACAATTCTCCAACTGTTTGTGGCGTCTCCTGTGTGATTGCAATCGTTTACTCTTCCGCATCTGTTTGATGGCTTGGGGTAAGACGTCACTTGGGACAAAGGAGAGACAGGCAGGTTCTCCTAGGATGCTGGTGTGTATCCCTGTCGGGCCAGAGCCTGGGAGGGGGGTTGGGGGCCCAGGCCCCTCGACAGCCACACTCACCTAACCCATTCTGGCTAAAACCAACTTTGAGGGTCTCCTCTGTCACATTCGCGACCTTTAGGAGCCACAGATGGCCCTTCTGGAAAAGATTAAGGTGGGATCCATTTCGAAAAGAGGAAGGAAGAAGAGATGGAAAGCCAAATGGCACACGAGAGAATCACTCTCTAAGATTAAAGTAGTTGATCCATCACTAAAGAGACCAGCTGGTAAAGTTGCGCGGTTTATTTGAGGAGGGTATTAATAAATCCAAAGATTTATGTTATCGATGATGAAAATTAGTTTGAAGTTTGTGAGTTTGGGACCTGCCTTATTTTATCTTGCTGTATTCTGACAATGTCACACTCAAAGGTCATTTTCATTGCATTGCATTGTTTTTCCCCCGGTGACTTCTGTTATTCATCCCCTCACAACTGTGGTTGCAGATATGGCCATAATCACTTACGTGAAAGTCTCGTCCTGAAGGTTTGCTTTTTTTTTTTCCCTGCCTCCTCCACTGAAGGTCCAATGTTTTAGACCACTGGAAAACCTGAAAAACCGTAATTTATAAATGTAAGGTGATGGATCCCTTTATCTACTTCCCATCCCATAGCTGTAGTTCTCTGCAGGGCTGAATATCATCACATTTAAATGAAGGGAAAAACCTCCCAACTGATAAGCCAGCTGTTCATCAAATCTTTTGTGTCCATTCAGACCTGAGACTAACACAGCTCCGCGTGATTTATTAAACATGTCTGTAATGGCCGAGTTACGCTTACTCTCTTACTATTTAATGAGTGGGTCTCGAGAGGGTATTTCATGAGGTGCAGAGACTGTCCTAGAGGGGAAGGTAGTCTGTTCTTGTGTGAGGAGCAGTCCCCACCCGGCTCTGTCTGGGGAAAGGCCAGGCTACACCAGGGTGCCGAGGAGACGGGGACGCACGGGTGCGCACAGACCTTGGCTTCGGATGCAAGTAATGGAATAAAAAAGCAACTGGGTCTTGAACTGCTATTTCTCACTGAATTTGTGGGAGCATTTCATGTGCAACTACAGGTTGCAGCTGGCCTGACCACGGTTTTGTGTGGCTGAGTGCTTAGGCCGGCACTTTATTATCAGGACAGAACAAATCTCGCTGATGCGCGTGGTATAAAGAATCCCAGGGAGTCTTAGCGCCTCATTCTCCCGCCATTCTTTCCAGTTTTTCTGCTGTTGCACTCCGGATAATTGCAGTTTAATTGGGTGACATGAAATGAAAACTGTGTCCACATTATCCAGGATTATCTCTTTTTCCTGAAGCCTGCCACCAGTTGAAAGGAGCCCATTTATCAGACCAAAGAGCTGCGCTCGGCTGCTTTTACGAGCAGGGAAGAGTGTGGGAACAGGCTGGGAAAGGGAGAAAGGGAGCTGACAGCTAAGAAAAATTATTTCAGTTGTTTATCATGAGGAAAGTTTATCTGATTCTTTACAAAATGATATGGAGGCCGGCGTGTCGAGCCATGAGTAATGAACATTGACCAAGTTCGCTTCCTCAACTGCTCGGACCCAGCACTGCCTCTCTTTTGTGTGGGCACAGATCAACTTTAAAAGCCTCTTTCAAGCAGCATGAATGCACTTCATTTTACCAAAAAGAACTTTGTATTGATAGCTAGAAAAAAGGAAGGTTGTTTAAAAAGGAAGGGTAGACAATCGGGACAAAATGAGGAGCTTTCAGTTTCTATTATGAGCACGCCGTCCATTCTTCTCATTTGTTTATACACCTCCCCCCTCCCCGTGCAATAATGTCTCTTTGCAGTTATATGCTTCCTCTTTTATACCATTCATACTGAAAAAGCCCTCCCATCATGACCACGGTAACACATACCATAGAAATGTGGGTACAATGTCAATTTGCATTCTGTGAGAAGATCAAGGTAAACCTAAGGGTCAGAAGAATATTCGGCTAATGCTCATTCATCATTCTTCAGATCCAGGTAAAAGAAGGACCTTGTCACTACACCGCAAACCCCTTCTGTTGCTATTGCGTTTGTGTGAACATTTTAGCCTAATGCACCAATTGTTAAGGAGAAAGAGCAGTCTTTGAAATTGTCTATTGCACTCAAATCCCTAGCTGCACAAGGTCTGGGCAGGAGACGTTTCTATTCAGAAGGAAATAGAAGGCTTTAGTTCAGTAAGCACAGTGTGGTTGAAGGTTACGGAGGATATTGTACATTTTTTAAATGAAAGTATTCGAAAGGGGAAACTCATTATCTATAATGGCAACAGTGAGTATGATGTCAGCATCTGAGGAACGGTATGATAGGCAGCTCAGGTCCTCGTGTTTGGAGTTAGTCATCAATGGCCGGTGGACATCAGGATGTCCTAAACGTGTGAGGTGGAGAGTTTTTTACGTTATAGAAATAAACACTTAGGGGCGCCTGGGTGGCACAGCGGTTAAGCGTCTGCCTTCGGCTCAGGGCGTGATCCCGGCGTTGTGGGATCGAGCCCCACATCAGGCTCCTCTGCTATGAGCCTGCTTCTTCCTCTCCCACTCCCCCTGCTTGTGTTCCCTCTCTCGCTGGCTGTCTCTCTCTCTCTGTGTCAAATAAATAAATAAAATCTTTAAAAAAAAAAGAAATAAACACTTAGTCACATATCTGAGTTATTTGGGATGTGTACGTTGTGTTATCACGCACACGGATTCGGTATTCTCTGTAATGCCTGCTTTCAATTTGATATTGACCTTCAAAAATAAGGAGAGGAAAGCTGGAAGTTAATGTGAAAGACCAAAATTAGATATTATACACATATTATGAATAGACGATTAATTCTTATTGATTATTGAGGTCATGTATGTACTGAGGTCATATAACTCAGCGACCTCTAGAACTCTGGGCTTCCTCTTCTCTCAGAACAGATATTAAAGTGTCAGTAATATTCCCAAAGCAATGACTTTCTGTAGGATTTAGATGTTCTCTTTGTGTTTTCCATATGATCAGAGAGTATATAAGTTTAGAGAAGTGGGCACTTGGAGGACAGCTATAATTCCCCTAAGGCTATCTTTTTCTACTATCTTTTTAAAAATTATTAGATAAAGCTATCTTTTTACACAGTAATTTGCAACATTTTTGAACGAGGGATATGATTTATAAAATTTTTATGACAATCTGTTATTTTCTTTCTAGCCCACCCCCTTAAAGAACTTTAAACACAGATCTCTTTTTCTTGTGATTTGTTTCCCTTTCTCCCGCATCTATGCTATCTGTAATTAAATATATTCCCATGGGCCTCTCTCTCCTTTCACTCATTTTTCTTTCCATTTGAATTGTCATCTTTTTAATGTTTATTTTAAATAATGTGTGATTTATTCAGAAAGAAAAAGTCATAGGCCAATTATATCTCATTGAAACTGGGGGGAAAAAAATCACATTGAATTTTTGCCAAAAAGCATGAGCACAAACTGACTCTACTCGAATCTCTGAATCTTACCGTATGTAGAAAAACTCGAATAAAATGAGAATTTGACAGAGCTCCTCCTTGTGCTAAGAGGATGGACCCACCACATATTATTATCATCTTAATTGAAAATTTTAATTTATCCCCTGGTCCTTAAAAAGGATCTCCTGGTCCATATGCCACAGTTGTAGCCATAACCCAAAGCAAGGAAGCTTGACATGAGGTTATTTTAAAAGGGCTCCTTCACTTCTTTCCAAATACGGAAGAAATCATGTCACTTGACGTGTTTTTGCTCTCCTGGCAGAGATGACAAATACACACACAGGCAGACAGAACTGCACGTCAGGCTGATTTATAAAAGCCTGGAGATGAGTGTTGTGCGATCGGAACCCTATTTGTCAAATAGCCATGCCTACTTACCCTGCCCTCCTCCCAGTCAGCATGGAAGACGTCTCGGATTAGGCTTATAACAAACACTGGAATGCTTTTCTTTTTGTTAGATATCAGAACTCTGGATGTATGCTCAAATATACTTATCCTCTGAAAAAGAGGCGGGTACGAAATCACAGAAAGTGAGGATGTCACACAGAGATTGACAGCATATGTACGATCACTGCCCATCAAGGCAGCAAAAAAAAAAAATCACATACGTTGGGAGCACAGACCTGGATTACATACTTCTCTGTAGGCTTCCACATGGGAAGGATAGAGAAAAAGAAAAAAGTGACTCATACAAAACGAGATATAACAGAGCAAAGCAGATAATCGAACAGACCCAGAAATTCTAGAAAACTCAAAAGGCTGAGTGAGAGGGACCTGCAGCTCTCCCACCCACTCGCTCGCGTGTGGGTTTTAGCCAAATATCAAGTGTTTTTTTTATTTACTATCTTCATGCAGTTCCCCGTTCAAAGCTCAGTTAAGAGTAGAATACAAAGATCATCTTTTGAATCTGGATAAGGAGACCAAAAAAAAAAAAAAAAAGAGGTGTGTGTTCATGCAACTGCAAGGTAATGATTATCAAAGAAATCATTCGAAGAAGTCACTCCAGATGGTCCCCTAGGGACGTGGACCCCATATACCGTTGCAATAAAACAAATCCACGTTGGACCCTTTAGAAGTGCTGAAAATGAAACAAAAACCACGTCCATGATGACAGCTAACATTTACTGAATGTTTGCTACATTAAGTAAGCACTTTACTTGCCTTATCTCACAACAAACGCAAGTCATAGGTATTAGAAATTCAGGCATAAGGAATAAAATAATTTGTCTAAGCTAACAGAATGTTAGGCGTTGGATTGTCTCTTCCCCACTCCCATCCCAGCCCCGCTGATTCTTACGTCGATGGTCTAATCCCCAGTACCGTAGAACATAACCTTATTTGGAAACCGAGTCTTTGCAGATGTAGTTAATGAAAATGAGGTCATAACTGGAGCGGAGTAGGCCCTCACTCCAGATGACCATGTCCTTATAAAAAGGGGAAATTTGGACAGAGACACACACACAAGAAAAACAGCATAGGAAGATGAAGACAGAGATGGGACGGTACCTTACAAAGCAAGGAATGCCAAAGATTGCCAGCAAACCAGCAGAAGCTCGGGGAGACACATGGACAGATCCCTCCTCACAGCCCTCTGGAGGAACCAACCCTACAGACACCTTGATCTCAATTTTCCAGCCTCCAGAAACATGAGACAGTATATTTCCATTTAAGCCACTCCGTTGTGGTACTTCATTATTGCAAATGGACGCACAGAATTGATAGGTGGTCAAGTGGGAACTCAAACTCAGGTCCTCTGGCTCAAGTCATAGGCTGGGATCCCTGCACCAGTATGACCACTCCTCTGGGGCCCTGCATGCAATTCCGAGCACGCTAGCTGAGTAAGTTCTAGTGAAAGCCCGGGGCATTTCTGCCTGAAATCCCATGTGACACTCATTCTCCAGAGCAAAGAAAGATTTCCCTACTATTATTTGAGATCCTAGAATGTTAGAGCTAGAAGGGACCTCAAAAATATTCTAGGCCATGCCCATGGATGCCTTAGGGCCCCCCACAATGTCAAAGGAGGAGGGAAGCAGGCAATTTCCAGGACCCCCCCCCCACCCCGGTCTTATTTCACTGGAGTCCTGTGCTTTTATATCCTTTGTATTTGGGGACTTCACATACGATTTTTTTGAAGAAAGGTTTTGTAGCTTAAGAGGTGAAAACTACTGATCCAGTTCAAGTCCATCATTTTACTGATGAAGACATTGAGGTCCAAAAAGACTGCCTGAAACTCTTAAGGATGCGAGTGAGCTTGGCAGAGCTAGCATTGGAAGTAGCTTCTATTCTGATAAACCTTACTGCTCATTATAATAGGGAAAAAACTGGGTGTTCCCCAAAAATGGAGGATCCCAGGGGGCATGGCTGACCTTGGACGCTGGCTGTTTATTGCGGTGGTCTTCAGCCACTTTAACAGATTAAAAAAAAAAAAAGCCTAGGTATGTACCGTGGTTCCCAGAGAGCGCACCTGACACCATCCCTCATACGACATGGAGAAAATAGCGGCCCCAATATGGAAATTCATGCACAGGCTTAGATTCTAGACATTTCCCTCTTCATAGCCCAGGTGGGAACACTTTATATAATAAAGCTCTTACTGTCAGACTACTAGTGGGCTCTCCTGATATCTGAGAGTTGCTTTATGGTTCAACTATCCCACAGAGTCAGGGAAAATTGGTAACACATAAATGATAACAAGAGGAAGAGTAAATGATGCCTGGAAAAAGAGAACTTCTCAGGTCCAAGGAGCCTGCATGTGACTCCGCCTTCTCTCGGAATCTGTTTCCATTTACTGGCTTACATGGGACTAAGGAAGTTGCTTTGGGAGGTGGGGAACACTTGAATCCCATATGCAGTTAGTGGTTAGACATATCAACGCTGATGGTTTGGGAGAAGAAATGGTGACAGAAGCTAGTTTCTGTGCAAGAGGAAGGAAAGGCACAGAATGAGCCAAACTGAGCAATAGGCCCTGAGAACTAACGAGGGGTTGAAATTCCTGTACGTGTGGCTGCCATGAATTAACCGTTGTTCCTATGAATTGGGAGAGTTGCTTCATTAAAGCCTTTAGTACCTTGGGCCCAAGTCTCCAGAATGCGGTCCCTCCCCCATCTGACCCTCCCTCTTTTCAATCAGAAATGAACTGAACAAGGAATGTCTGCCCTCTCCCTTCATAGGAGGCTGCTCAGCAGTCCCAGCACCATGAGGGTCAAAACATCATCAGCCAAATGTTGAGTCTTATAGAAAATCAGCACCAAGATGGCGTCCTTTGCTAACGGAGAAGTTCACTGCTAGCTTATGTTAGAGAAAATAACTGTTCCCGAAAATTCTCTTATAATTCTAAGGCTAAAGCAGCGCTGCTGTGAGACAGACCCTTTTTAATTGAGAATAACAGAGAATGAAGGAATGTTTGCCTTCCAACTTCACAAGATCCTTGCTGGCCAACATGAATTGGCAGGTGTCCCCTCTAAGAAGGTGGTGGAATGCCAACTCCACTGGCACTAGGACCGAAGTGGCTCAGCCAGGAGGGTCTGAATTCCAGCTGTAAGAGCCTCGAGGTAGCAGTGGTGTTACTTGGTCAAGGCCAGCAGAAGCAGAGCCCTGGCTTGGCAGAAAATGACTACACTGATTCAAGAAAACATGTAAAACGCCTCTCACAAATTAGTAGAAATGTTTGGAGGAGGGTGAACGCCAAGGAATTGGGTTTCCCCACATGTACAGGTCAGGGTTTCGAGCTTTCCAAACCTGGATATTCATGTGGAGATGACCATATTTGTACGTAGAGGCCAGCAAAGCATGGGCCACTTAGGGTGCTCGTTACTACTGCTGTCCAGTGGATATGATTACAGAACAGTTGATTCCTTAAAATACTAATTTTCAAGACCTCAGTGAGAAGAGTGAAATTCTAATCCCTTCTCCCCATAAAGTCTCTGCATTACTAAAAATGAGTTCTGGCTTCGACACACCAGACAGCCGACTAAATATAAATGTTTACTCTCCTTTCTCCCCAAATACCATTGTGATGACAACAAAAAAGAACAAGAGTGAACAACGGAACTTGAGAGAAAGGGGAAAAGAAATATCAGACTAGAAAGAGTGATGAGTTTCTGGAAAACAGGGAGCAGAAGTGAGACAGTGAGGGTCCACAGGAACAAGCCCCAAGCAAAACACATGGCGCACTTCGGCGACTTTTGTCACCTGCTATTGTTGAACCACGTTCCTTGCAGAGCAGAACCAGGATGCGGCCAGGATGTGGCCCCAGGTACCAGCCAGACTTCAAATAGAGGACCCGGCTCTGACAGGCACCAATATGCTGCCTGAGTTGCCTTCCAACCAATCAGGACAAGGGAATTTTCTCTATATAAGCAGCCCCGCACTCTTCTGGGAGGGCGGTGTAAGTATCGAGTGCTGGTGTTGTGGTTGTTTTCAACTGGAGCTGTATCCCCAATAAATCCTTACCTGTGCCTTGGAGTTTTAGGTTCGGCGTCATTTATCATTGTCAGGCCCAAGAATCCGACTAAGGTAACAGAAGGAGTCAGACTGAGTGATATGCTGGAGCTCGAGAGCCAAGTTCATTCCTGAAGGAGACTGGGCATGCGAGGTGTTCCTGGTGGCTGAGTCAGAAAGAGGTTCCAAGCGCAGGGCTGACAACAGGAGTGAGTGAGAAATGGATAGTAACACAAGTGGTTTGCGGAAGGAATGGTTCTGGAACATTCGCACAAATGCACCCTTCCTCCTCCATCTCCACCCCCCCCCCAACAAATGTGGGGAGGACTTTCATCTCAGATTAAAATCAGATGGTTGCTCTCTAAAGAAAATAGTGCTTGGGGAGGTCTAGGGAATGGAGAGTGGCTGTGGGTACCCAGAGTTAAGACCTCTTTGTTTTGGCATAATAAAGAGAGAGACTTCACTCCCTCTCTGCCAACACACCCTAAAGAGAGCCTGCCAGGCAACAGGCCCCAATGGCACACACATTTCTTACAGTCAGTCCTTTCTTCTAGGGGAAGGGCTGGAGGGAAAACAGGAGTACTCACACCCAGAAGCTACCCGATCCACACAAGCTGTAAGATGGGTAAGGTAACGTTTGTTGGCTGGAGAAACATCGAAGTTCATTTCAGCATCCAGCAGCCAGCCAGTCAGTGGATGGCTCTTCTCTTGAGTCATTTTGGGAGGGCGGCTCAGCCGTCATCAACCCATGGTGTCTAGGGTCTCTCTAGCCTCAGAAAGAGGGAAAGAGGTCTTGCAGGAGTCCTGCTCATGCTCTTAAAGCACCCACCGGAGATGGGCTCATGACCTTGGACTAAACACGTAACTGTGAGCACACCTGGGAAATTAAGTCTCCCCACAAAGTCTTCCCCCAGGAAGAAGCAGAGCAGATTTTGGTGTACAGACTCATACAACAAAGGACCACCAGACAAAGAACAATAAATATTCAATATTATGGCCCCAGAAAGAAGGAACAAGGCAGAAAAAGACAACAATCAACCTCAGAACTTATGCAGCGAATGTAAGAGTCACTTTGGAAATTCTATTTAGAGTTTTGACAAAATATCGCATCCATTTAACTAAAAAATTAGGCTGCTTGGAAAAAAAAAGAACACGAAGCACAGAAAACAATAAAGTATGGTGACTGAAATTTTAAAATTCAGTAGACGGGTAGATGATAAAGTGGTTGCTGGTTTTTTTAAATTTAAATTCAAGGCGCCAACATACAGTACATCATTAGTTTCAGCCGTAGTGTTCAATAATTTATCAGTTGCTTGTAACACCCAGTGCTCATCACATCACGTGCCTCCTTAATGCCCATCCCCCAGTTACCCCATCCCCCCACCCATCTCCCCTCCAACAACCTTTAGTTTGTTTCCTAGAGTCAGGAGTCTCTCATGGTTTTTCTCCTTCTCTGATGACTTCCCATTCCCTTTTCCCTCCCTTCCCCTATGTTGGTTTTGAATTTTTCAAATAAACGAAAGGAAAAACCAGACTTAATTATGACTAAAGAAGAGAATATAAAAGTCATGGAAGTTGTAGATACAGAGGCAGAAAGGTGGAGGGGACAGGTAAGGGCTCGAATTTCCTCAAATCACATGGTAAGAGGTCAAGACATACAGACTATATAAAGCTAATGGGTCAAACAAATAGAGGAATAAGTAGATTATTTTCGTTGATAAAATTAACCAATAGAACTAAAAATAAATGTGACGGTGGGAGGGAAGAGAGAAAGAGCCAGAAAGTAGTTCAGGTGAGTTCTCAGTTCTTAGTCACTTAGTACAGCTGCAAGGTGACAAGTCAAGAAGGAGGGGTGGGCGCAAAATATCCGGAAATGTGGAGGTGACCACTGGGAGAAATAGAAAAGAGAAGCGGTTTAGAGTGGTTACCTTGAGCAGAGGGAACTAAAATACAAAGGGGGTGGAAGGGTTTGCTTTTCTCATGTATCCTCAGATATTTTAAATTTCATTATCCTATTTTTCTTGTATTAAATAAGTTTGGGAAGGACACAAAGAGCTAGGAGTGGTTGTGGTGAGTTGGGGTGAGGGGAGGAAATTTTAACTTCTTTTCCTTCTTTATTTGATTATATGGTATTTTTACAATAGCAACCATAACTTTGTATTTAAACCCCTTATTAAAATGTTAAATATCACTGTTCCCCCATACTTCAAGTGGTTCTGAGAGGAACAGACCCCTCTCTTGTAAAGGGCACCAGGGCACAAATCAGGGCTGGGAGCCGTCTAACCCGAGCTCTGTAGTGAGGACTCTGAACTTCACCACGAACTGCATCGTTTTTGTAAGAAACAGATTCTCAAAGGATGCTGGGTCTAACTTCCCATAGGCACACTTTACGACTTTAACTGATTCGTTTTGCCAATAGACCTCGTTGCGTTCTTATGCCCTTTACAAGCTCTGTAGAGACGTGCACCGTTCTTTTTGGGTGCTATCACCCAAGGACACTCGGTGCAAGATTTTTAAAAAATTATATTTAAAGCACAACATTCCTGATTTTTTCAATATTGTTAACTTTTAACAATTTATTTCAAGCTGCGATGTGTAGGAGCCAAATTGAACGCCAGAGGGCTAGCTTTTATGGTTCTTGTTTTAATAATCGCATGGTAATGTTTTTTAGTAATACATCTTTGTAACTCCAGCCGTGACTTGGGCTGATTTCGTTTAATGACCATATAACTTCCACAGATATCAGGACCTACCTTAGGCCGGAAAAGATTGGAAGGTTCAGAAAGGAGAAGCCGCAGGAAGCAAAAGCACATTTTGTTCACTTTAAAGTGTTTCTCGCTTGATAACAAATAAATATTATTTCTATGTTAAAGATGTCAGAAGTTGATGAGATTGTGGACTCTTCCCTTCACTACACCGGGAGTCCTCCGAGGGCAATCGGGGGTGTGACCGGGGGTCTGCTAATCTCCCGTGCTGGCACTGCGGACACTCAAGAAGTAGGTGTTGAATGAATACACATACATATGAGTTACTGGATGGACGGATGAGTCAATAGATAGACTTCAGTTTTCAGAGTGTCTATCCGGTTCTCGTACAGAAGCCCACACCACCTCTCCTCTCATAGCCACAAAATTACCAAAGTGAAATCTGAAAAGTTTAAGGCCTCCAAAGGCAAAGACTGACCCCTGAAGACTTATTTTCCAGTTTTGATCAAACGAAGCCATAGGGACCGGCTCACTTCCTCCATGAGTGGCATTTATGCCAAATAGATTTCATATGCTAGACAGTCCATTCTTAAGTGGGTGAATTTATTTCAAAGTTTAGACTGTAAATAGGGCACCATGGAAACCATAAAAGTGAAGATACGGTGATTTACAGGAAGATGTGTGTTTAAATCAGAATATCTCCTTAGGTGAAAACATATCACCACCCAAACAGATTTTATCAAGGGGCACATTCAGAGGTAATGATGGGCTGACGTGTGAGAGATAAACCTGAGTAATGGCTGGCCGATCTATTGAATTTGGACATTCATGAGGATTTCCTTCCAGCAATTCCTTCCAGAACATGCCCCAAAGGGAAAACTGCTCTACCAGCATGATATCTGTGAACCCGTGCAGCTTTGCAATGAAGTTTTTAAGAGAGCAGTACTAAAATAAACTCAACTTCTCTCCAGCCTGCATTTCCCTCAGCGGCCTCACAGACCTCTCCTGCCACGGATGGAAATGGGAATTATTTCAGGGCCCCAGGAAGCCATGATGGAACTGGAGACCCCCTCCCCACGGCTTGAAGTGGGAGAGGATACCCTGTGGCTTCTTCATTTGTGCGAGCCTCACCCTTCCCACTGGGCTCCTTCTTTAGGTTTCCCATGAGATCAGGGCAACACGGGCCTTGCCAAGGATCCCTTCCTTGGTTTGCCTTCCGTAACCTGGGATCCTGTTGGTCGTGTATCTCCGAGAGAAGTACGAGATCTGTGATAAGCGTTTTAAGTTGTATTACAAGGTTACACCCCTTCCTCACCCCCCATCCCTCAATTAATCTGTTGGGGGGGCATCTGACAAGTTTACCTCGACACAAAGGCTCCTTGGCATCGCTCCAAAAGATGCAGGAGGGCACACCCTTAAATATAATGTAGTCAAAGTGCTATTAAACTAATTATAGCATCCATTACAGAACTATTTACAAGGTAAAGTCATGCAACGTAAAACATTAAAGAACCATAATTATGCAGCAATGGAGGGGAGAAGGTAGGCTAGCACATCGGGGGGGGGGGGGCCTTGATCAATCAGCTGGCTCTGAGAACGGGTTAGTGAGTCCTAGCGCACAGCTGGAGACAACGTCCTGGGGACAACGCGGGTATCTTGGGATCTAGGGTCTTGCTAGTTCTTTACTTTCTCTTCATTTCAATGGTAAGAGAAAATACATGTGTTTTTTCCCTTAAAGAACTAGAGCTTTCGCATGGAAGCATTGTAGTTGTCAGTCACGAGTATCTCTCCGAATCAAGACAAAGGAAATCACTAAGTGTTCGCAAGTGTGATGGTATCTCCGTGCATAGAGTAGATACCAATCTTGTTGTCCTTCAGCTTAAAGGAAACGCCACCGGCTACGTTGCAGTGTTTCCTGAACACGCTTCCAAGGATTCGTAGGGTTTGTTTAGAATGATGAGGGCTTTTGTTGCACCATTCCCTCCTATTCATGTTCCATATGACTCAGGACAAGTCGTTTAGACTTTATTAATTCAATCCACTCACAGAGGGACTATTGTCTCCTTCAGTTTTTAAAGCTTTTCAAGTGTGTCTCCAATTCAGCATCTTTCTTCCTATTTTGATCCCATTCAGTCATTCATTCAAAGGACAGCAACACCATTCTTCCAGTCGCTCGACCCAAAGATCAGAAGTCATCCTGATTGCCCCTTTTTTTCACATCCCACATCTAATCCCTCTAGAAGGCCTGTTGGGTCTACCTTCAGAATATATCCAAAAATGTATGGGTAAGTCACTTAATTGCTCAGAGCCTTAGTCTACCCATCTGCAGTATGGGGATACCCACTCACAAAGATCTGTTGGGAAGATTAAATGACATTGAAATAAGGCCAAGTGTCGGATAGCTGATAAATGTTTATTAGGGGTTAACATCTATTCCACCACCATTACTAGGCTTACACGGCAGCTCCAATTATATTACATGTGTTCTACTTCTGTGGAATGATGAAAGATTCAGAGGGCTAGCAAGAAAGAGGTACCAATAAAACATCAGGTAATGAAGAAAATGTTAGTTTGGCAAAGGACATGAAAATATATGCAATGGTATTAAAAGTTTGGAAAATAAAATCAGCCAAGAGAAGTACATGGATACTCTTAAAAAGACAAATAACAGAACATTAAAAAAATAATGGGCAGCCAGGTATTTGCACGTCCAAGCCAGGAGCTTTCATGGAAAAGGGAAAAAAAACTTACAAATTTGAACAATTATATGTTTTTTAAATCCCAAATCTGAGCACCTCTCATCATGTCCGTTTATGAGTTATTCTTAGAAAATTCTATTTCTTCACATTTTCTGGATTTTTTATAAAGAACACATGTAACTTTTATAATCAGAAAAACATTATTAAAAAACACTTGCTTTAATGAAAACATGATGGCAGCCCCGTATTTTGTAGTTAACAAAGATCCAAATAAAAGAATACAAAAACTTCAGGTTTACCCTCGTTTGCATTTATTATATTAAGATACGAAGTTTTCAAAGGTTAAAGGCTGAGCCAGTTTCCACTCAAGAAAATTAAATCTCGATTTACTCATAATTGGAAAGTAAATGAAAAATGCCAACTTTTGGGGATTAGTAATTTGCATTTTGAAAAGTGAAACTTATCCATACCCATACATGATGTTATGTCAGTTTCCGGGGGAGAGAGGGCTGTTTTTATAGTGTGTTTAGTTGTTTGGTTTCGGCTTGTTAAGTTATAATATTAAATGTGTTTATAAAAGTTTGGGGTATATAAAACTAATAAAAATGATCCTCAGTGTGGCTTTTCCCATAGACTTGCCTTTGAAGTACAGTGCTGTGGTTTAGGTAGTTTCAAGGCTATATTTATTCTATAATCTTAAAATATAAAAGTTAATAACTTAATAGTAGCAACTTGAACTATAATTTTAATTGTGAAACTGTTCTTCCTCTTGACCTCACAATTCAATATAGTTAGGGTTTGAAAATCAGGCCACAAAAAAGGACAAGTGCACCCAGATTCTAGTCGCAGATGCTACTTTATGGCAAATGATTTTCCTACCTTTTGCTCTTTGTCCTGAGCGCTCTCCTCAGGTATTGGTAGCCTAAACTCACCAGCAAATATCCCAATGAAACAGCATCAGTCCTGCCTATACACTATGTTGGGTGCTTGCAACTGTGTGGGGGTGAGAGAAGACATATGCATTCCTGAAGTTTTTCTTTCAAAAAAATACTCATTGAGCTTCCACTCTGTGCCTGGAGCTGAGCTGGCTGCTTCTACCTATGTTACATCATTTAATACCTATGAATGTAAAATCCGGGAGTGAGGGGTGAAGGCCGCCATAGTCCACAGAGGGACAAAGGAAGTGGGAATACCAGGATGTGAACCCCAATCATCTAATTCTAAGCATCCTGCACACCTTTCGAAAGCTTGAGTGAAAACAAATTTAGGAAGAGGGCATGGTGTGGCCAAAATGTGGGCACATTGCAACAGAACCCACAACAGAGCAGGCTAGCCTATCGTCCTGAAGATAGCAAAGCAAAATAAATTGAGGTCTTGCAGATTCTCTGTAGGGACACTGATGCCTTATGCCCTGATGCTGCGATAGTCGCAGCTCTCTTGGTTATCAGCAGGGCAACGAGACGGCAGAATCAGGGAACAGAGTACTCCTCTGTGGACAGTGACTCACCCCCATTACAAGACCCACCGCCGAGAAGGGAAGGGGCACATTTCAGGCCCAAGAACCTTGTGCAGCCCCTGTAGGTGGGAGGAATGGGGACGCCCACCGCCTCCGTGGCCCAGGTGTTCTAGTGAGTTCCTGAGCAGAATCACGCTGGAGGGAGCAGAAATGTGAGGCCCATTGTTTATTTTCGGGGTGTTAGAACACATTCCATTTCCTTCTTTCTAATAGGAATCTTGGAGCTGCCGGTAGGCATTTTCTTGGGAGAACTGTGAACTGTAGAAAATGGCCTTTTATTCAATCACCAAATAAAAGATCGTGATGAGGCTCACGCCGTGTCTATTGTGAGGATATTGTCCATGACACCGCACAGGAAACAACTTTTCTAGGTAAAATTGATTCCCCCTGGCCTTAGTATCAGAAATAGTTGGTTGGTTTTTACTATGGACACTGTGAATCATGTCACAGGCCAGGATTAGAGCCAAATTTAGGGCCCACATCAGAGAATACACAGAATTTAAAAAAAAAATTCATATTAGCCTTACTCCTCGCTCCAGTCTTTTTATTTTTCATCTAAACGCGTTTTGTATTTTGTTCCATTTTTGGAATAGTCCCCCTTAACTTGCCCAGCACCCCTCTGTAAACAAGGGTGCATGCACATATGTAAAATGAAGTCATTAGGACTCTGCCAACAATTTTTCGTGTCTGGGGTGATGATGATGATGATACACACACTACAACAGAAAGATCGTCTCTGGCCTCAACGGTCTCACAGTGATGTGAGGAGACAAGCATGTGAACAGGCGTGCTCCTGTAAAACAGTCATGAGCAAGTACCCTGGGGAAGTTGCTAAGGACGGAAGTCTGGGGGAGCTGGGCTGGGTGCAATTCGCTGAGGCAGAAACAGAGGACTCAGCTTCCTTTTTCAGTAAGATTTTTAAAAGTGTGGCCATCTACATATCTTTGGGGCCCATGAGGAGAGAATTGGCTAAGTGAACCCTCCTGCTCCCTAATTCTCTGAAGGCTTGGCCCAGGTAAAACAGGACCCCACTTCTTCCAGCCACCTGCCACCTCATTCTCATTCCCAACAAACCCCAAAGATAGGACAGGTTATGGCAGCCAGACAGAACCTCCAGGCCAGCTGGCCTTGTTGTCCACTGCCCAGCCTGCTGGGGGGAGCTCTTTGCATAGGCCTGGCCTCCCGAGGGCTCTACAAGCACCCCTGAAGTTCCCTCAAGATGGAAAGCAACCGATATGTATCTCTTGGCATCAGGTGCACACCCTCCAGAACCTTCTTCCCATGTATCTTGTCATGCATACCCTTCCCTACTTTCCTCCCACCCCTTGTCCTCCAATCCTTTCCTCAAACACATACATAACTCACAACAAAATTACTGTCCAGTGTCTCATCCGTGTGGCTCTCTGCATTGCATTAAAATAAGTAGACATTAGTTAACTCATTCCTGGCATGCTGGAGAAATGCTTTTTCTATTGCTTAAAATCTAAATCCCAAGTGCATTTTTTCCTATTTTATAGTGCTCAGAAATAGAAAACAGTTACCCACTTTCTTTTGCTGAAAAGCTCTTAGAATGTGGCCACACTGATTTTAACAGGTCTGTTGGGACCTGGAGGTCTTTGAAGAAAAAATTACTACTTGACACAAGAGATTATAAGTTTACCTACAAGTGGAGCAGTGTGAGGTGTCTGATGAGTCTGTGTTTTACACACACTTACAAACAAGTAAGGCAGACACACACTGTAACTGGACAGACACTTCTAGCGATATCATTGGATTAAGGAGTTTGAATGGGAGGTTAGAGAAAACGGCTCTAAGAATCCTTCTCACCTAGGTGATTTAAAAAATGTAAACTTTTGCTTTTTATATTCCCTGGAGAAATTTTATAATCTATGAGAATTTAAAAAGTTGAGACGGAAGTGGGCTAGAAAATACTGGAGGGAAACCAACAATTTAAAAGTCATTGGAAGGAAGATAATTAAGACTGTTATTATGCAGATATTGCAATAAAAGAATATTTGCTTTGGTGACTCATAATAGTGTTAGGCATTTGACATGAAACCAGTGAAACGTTATGTGATGAGAAAACAATTGATCTTAGTTTTTATGTGCACATTCTCATTGCCTGGAGTTTCTTCTTGTTAAATAAAGCTCTTTACACCTTTTAAATAGTTTGTGTTGCATGTTGGCAAAATCACCGTTTAAAACAATTATTCCCATCACAGATGTAACATGGCTCTATGGAATAGTTCTATGCAATTTTACTGTAATAATATAATACTGAGTTTGTGTTTATAATAACACAAAATGTAATGATATATTTACAAATATGTAAGAATCATAAGTAAATTTTTTGTAATTGTTGGGCTATGTTAGACTTCTTAAATTGACTTATAGCAAACACGATTTTCTTCTTTATTCCTGTGGCTTTGTTTGAAGAGCTCTGTCAGATCTTATTCTGTGTAACTCAATTTAATTTTTAGCAGGTCGCCATGTATTAGAGATAATAGAATTTTGTGGTTATAAAGGGACTTGGTCATCATAATGTGGGGACTGAGGTTGAGTTTGCTTAAAGACTAGAAGCCAGATCTTTTTCCTTTAGTAACTAAATGGCACATAGCCAAAACTCTTAACTTTGGCTTTTTAAATGCTTATGGAAAGCTGTATCATAAAACTGCTACAGAAGGCTAGGTGATATTCTAAAGGAGCAAAATAATAGATCAGTGACAATTTGAGAAAAGACATATTGCTTCTGCATTCGTGTGTGTGTGTGTGTGTGTGTGTGTGTGTGTGTGTGTGTGAAAATACTACTGTAGCAAAATTTGGAGTGATTTCCTGCAAGTAGTGGCTAATAATTTATCAGAACTAACTTTTATAGACTAATACTTATTTTCCTTATTTAAAAAAACAACATAATTAACTTAAAGTTTGTTTTCGACCTCCGATCTCTACCCGGAGTTTAGTTGCCCCAAACACTGATGTAGGGTCTAGAATAGCGGAGCCTGATTATCCAGAACTTGTTGACCGAACAGAAGAAAGAAATTGTTCTAGGAACTGGTTAAGTCTGATGGACCACAGTTCTGTAGTCAAAGGAAATGGAAAAGTTAGGTAGTTTTTCTAAGCAATTTAAGCAAAAGCGATTGTGGATCAGGAGGAAAGAGGGCACGAGAGAGAAGAGCAGAGTGCTGAGAGAAGGTAAGGTAATCTGAATGATTTATTCCACCATTCCTGGTGCTTTAGCTTTGGAAACCTGGCTCTCATATGGCAAATGGGCAGCATGTTAAATATCCTTTTGGACTCTCGGTCCATTTCAGTTTCCATCAAATTCCACAGCCTTCAGGGAAGGCCCATTCATTCAAGGGGTTCAACCAATCTATTCAGTGGGCGCCATTATCCACGCCCATTCATTCTCGATTCATGACTGGGAGATACTCTGTCAATATTTGCTCAGTATCCTTTCAGTTATACAGAGTGAGCTAGAGATCAGAAAATCTTTAAGCCAGGTGCAGTTTATCTCAGGCAATTTTCATAGCACTTCTTACTGTCTGTTTATTTATTAACAGTAGAACAGACATTGTCTGGCCTGATCAGTGTATTGATCGCAAGTGAATACCCATTGTCTAACTCAGTGCCAGATGCATGAAAGGAGCCTGATACATATTTGTTGAAGGAATGAAAGAATAAATATCATACACACACACACACACACACACACACACACACACACACACCTGCAGACTCTTTTCCTCATTCTGCTTTCTTTCAGTGCCTGAGAGGCAGCAGTAAGAGACAGTGTCCATTTTGAGACACATCTTTTAGGGTGAAGTTCAGACATAGCTTTAGACTAGACACCCATCTGGGCCCATTGTCCCAGGGCCACGAGTCTATGATGGCATCTCTTTGCTCAAATGGCTGAACCCATGTTCACTTATTAATGGGTGATAATGTTCTACTATATTTCCTCCTCGGTCATGCTCACTGTAATGACAGTGACTTAATTCAAGGTGGCACTGAGAAGCCACTCAGAGCACTTGCTTTCTCTACTGAGTTCACGGAATGGTCATTATTCTTCCGCACAACTCTCTTTGCCATCTACATTGGACACCCCTAAAGAAGACTCTAGCTTTTTTTACAGTTATGCTTTCGTCAGCTGCTTAAATTCCTAACACAGCTCATGGTCTACCAAGAAGTAATTTAAATGAACCACTTCCTGAAAGGTTATGTTGTACCTGGCACATCACATCCACTCTCCAATCCAGGAAACGGTACTCCCAGGAAGATGTTAGGACCCTCATTTCCAGATAGGACAACTGAGACTCTGAGGGTTTAAGTAACTTGCCCAGGGGCAAATAAATGTAATAGCCAGGACTAAAATCCAGATATCCAACTCCAAAGTCCCTGCTCTTCCCACTGTAAGGCACAACCATTCCCATAGCATGGATGCCTCCCCACCGAGTGTTTTTATGACATGGTACATCCTGGGTACTTAGGGAGCAAAACAACATTACAGTGTAGTCATCCTCAGAGAGCCTGTATCCTGGCCATCCTTGGCATGCCCTGTGATTGGACACTTAAGATATAGGCCAATGCTTACCACAATATAAAGACTCAATAAACATTATACGCTGTATGAAATCCTAATTAATTACTGGAGAAAACAGCTGTGTCAGAAACCTGAGCACAATCAGAACTATCTGGATAGAATTATATTTTAATAAGGAAGCTGCGGGCCATGGTTCAAATAGACCTCTAACTCGGGATGACTGTGGGGAGAAGCCAGCTACTGTTATCAACCCCACAGGGTTTCTTAATCACAGCTGTGGAATGGAGATCACGATGGTGATTATGCAATGCAGTGGAAACATTGCCCTGAATGAATGATTCCGCCAGTCCAAGGCTTGAATTCCATACCCCATCTTAAGATTTGATCATCACTTCCTGTATGAAGGAGTCAAACACTTGCTCTTTGCTTGTGGCTTCTGTGAATGAGCGTCCTTCATTGGGGGAGAAAACAAACCATAAAAACAGATGACTGTCCAACTTTAACCTCGACGCTTTTGCCTGAGAAACAACCACAAAAAGCATGGACAAACTTGTACCCAGATGCTGGCTCAATTCTCGTGACCTCTTTTAGAGGCAGAAATTTTGAACCAATTTCTAGTTTTAGAATAGTCCTAGATTTACAAAAAAGTTGCAGAGAGAATACAAAGAATTCCCACCCACTCCTCACCCAGCTTCGTCTGATGTTAACATCTTACATTACTCTGGTTCGTTTGTCACAGCTATGGAAACATTTTCCACTGGTAACAAAAATCTGCCCAAATGATGGGTTTAACACAGGGGCAGTGATGGGCAGAGCCTCTTGCAGGGAGTTTAAATGAATGGCAGAAAGGANNNAGTGCAAAATAGGAGTGCCTGGGAAGTGGACCTGGTGGGAAGGAAAGCCACAAAACAAATAAGCCAAGGGTAAGCAGAATTCAAGTTGACTGAATAGCTACATGGAAAAATGGAATCTTGACAGCTACCTCACACCATACACATGAAGTCTGGTCCAGTTGACTTTAGATACAAATGGAAAAAAATAAAACAATAAAACTAAAAACTGCTAGAAACTAGCCTAGAAGAGTATCTTGGTTTTGGAGCAGTACAGAGTCAGTCATTTATTTATTTATTTATTTATTTATTTATTTATTTTTAAGAGAAAACATACAAGTGGGGGTTCAGGAGAGAGGGAGGGAGAGAGAATCCCAAGCAGGTTCCACACCAAGGGCAGAGCCCGATGTGGGGCTCCATCTCAAACCCTAGACCATGACCTAAGCCAAAATCAAGAGTCTCAGATGCTCAACCAACTGAGCCACCCAGGCGCCCCGAGGTGTAGATTTCTTAAATGAAGCAAAAAAATATTAATAGTTTGGACCTCATTGAAATTAAGAACTATTGTTTATGTGAAGACACCCATTCTAAGAATGGATAGAAAATATTTCCAATTAATATATTTGACAGAAGTCTTATATTCAGATTATATAAAGAGCTCTTGGAAATCTATAAGAAAAAGGCAAGTCTAGTTTCTACAAAATGGACAAAAGACTTCTATAAGCAATTCACAAAGTAAGGAGAGCCACGTAGCTAAAATAAACATCTAAACTGCTCAATTCGTTGTTCATCAGGGAAATAAAAATTAAAGCCACAATGTGATACTGTGTATATCTCACCAGAATGATAAACTGTTTTGAAACCGAGAATTCAGAATGTGGAGCATGGATATGGAGCAACTGGAACTCCCATGCACTTCTGGAGAAAATGTAAATTGGTTTAGTACTTTGGGAGATTGTTAGACCATGTCTGCTAAAGCTGGTTGTACACATAATCTATGATCCAGCAATTCCACATCTAGGGATATACCCAACAGAAATGTGCACATGCACGTACAGAAAGAAAGCTTTGTAAGGTGCATGCAACACGATTCCAAAAGTAAATAAACTGAAGTTGGAAATAAGCCAAGCATTCACCAATAGTAAAATGAATGAATAAATTGTGGTATTAGCATAATTAGTGGAAACAAAGCACAGTATGAATGAATCTCACAAACTTAGGGCTGAGTGAAATAAGCCAAAAAAAAAAAAAAAAGTACATCTTCTATGACTTCAATTATGTTAAGTTCAAAAATGTGCAAAACCAATGTATTTTGGTGGTAGTAGTCAGAACAGTGGGTGCTTTTGGCAAATAATGACTGAGAGGACATGAGATTCTAGTAATATTCTATTTATTGATCTAATGGTTATTGGGTGTTTTCACTTTGCAAAAATCCATCAAGCTGGACACTCACGATCTGTGTGCTTTTCTGTGTATATTTGTAGAACCTGAATGCTAGGGTCAGAATATGATGGTAATTTTAAACTTTTGTTGTTGTTTAAAGAAATGATTGAAGCATTATTGAATGATGTTCTCATAAGGAATATATCAGTCAAAATTAATAACTCAGCAGGGTAAAATGGAACGAGGGGCTCATATTTGCATGGCAGCTTGTAATTCCAGGGAGAAGACCATTTTAATAATTAAACTTATTCTTTATGCCTGGACAAGGAACTCCAGCATCTTTTTGATGGACTACAATGAGTCTTTTAAACACCTCACTAGAGGTTGTCACCTGCCTTGCTTAGATTGCGATGGATATTTTAAAATTCACCTTACAGGGAAAAGTTGGCTCATGCAATTTTCTATTTTCCCATAATTTCAGGGTTCTGCAATTTATCTGAGAACACAGGGAATTCACAGAAATACAAGAAAACGCTGCCCCAAATTGCAGGGTGCAATTTACTTGCCCACAGAAGTCTCTCTTCGTAAGACCATTTGCTTTTGCATTTTGGTCGGAGAGAATATGGACAGCTGTTTCTTCTCAGAAATTTATAAAACAAGCCTAAAGAGGAGTTGGCAGTTTCCTAAGTAACTTACCTGTAGAATGCACTCCTAATAGAAAAGCTCGCAAACCTACTTTTTAGAGTCATTTCCCCTGGGACTGGCTAGCCAATGTATTAAGCTTTATGGAAAAGGGTACAGGGCAATCAAGGCCATCACAGCCTACTTGACAGTGAGAAGTGGGCTCTGGGGTGCTTGTGGTGGGAGAGGAAGGGCAGCTGCTTCCCTAACCACCCACTCCTTGGCTCTGTGGATAAATGGGTCATCTGGTCTCATCCCATGTGAAGCCCCCAAAATGCCTTGACCCCGGGTGTTAAGTGGAAGAACAGATTGGGGCAGGGAGCAAGTCCCAGAAAACAGGGGTTGGTGCTTCTTCTTCTGCCCCATTTTTCTGGGGGGGAAATGGCTACTTAACGTCTAAAGCTCCTCTCTTCCGACCACCATGCCTATGGAAGGACCATGATGTTAAAGGCTTGAACGTTGCATAGACATATGGAGAGAGGCCCAGAAAGTTCTCTCCCCAGTTCCACAAGCAGCAGCAATCCCACCAAAGCCTTGGAGAATAGGATGACTTCACAAGCCGGGTTTTTTAAAACATAAAAATTTGTCAGTCGTTATCTTCTCAAGAAACACACGTATACGCACGCATGTTACCTTTCATCACTGCAGCGATTCATCTGCTACATATAGGGTTACCCCTGCGCACTGAAGAGTTTGCAGCTATCTTTGGGGTGTGATTTGAAGACTGAGAAGGACATCCAGTCACAGTCCCAGAAATAACCCCCATTAGAGTAATGTCTTCTAGTGAGAGTGTTGGCTCCAGAGAGCCTTCTCCCGGAGTCAGCGTGATAGCCGGGGGGAGAAGGTAACATGTACTCATCAGCACCGCCTTCCCCATCAACATAATGGATTGTCCCAGCTTAGCTAGCTGTCACTCAGCATGAGGAAGGACAGGCAACTCCTACTGGAGCTGGGGCAGACCCTGAGGGGCCCCGGGAACTGGAACACCCATGGGAAAGCTTTGTAGAACAGATTTCTCCTTAATGATTTTCTGTGGACCAATTCCAGATAGCCATTTTAAGTCCACCGAGTAAATAAGAAATAATCCTGAGATATACTCTTAAATGCTTAGTATGAAAAGGTAGCACCCATCATCTTTGTGTAATGCAAGTGAATTAGCCAGAAGCCATGGGAATCTGCTCGAGCATGGCCGGGCTGTGTCCGGCTAGTTTAGAGGATTGTAGGGTGCCTCTGCTTTTCTGTTTTCTGTTCCCAACCCCATCCAACAGAGATCCATGTCTCCTTGTAAAGTACACGGTGTGCAAAGCCCGTATGCCCCTTGATCCTGTCACGCTAACATACAAATACAGTCCGCTCCCTGTTCCAACCACAGCCAATCCCACTGGACTCCTGCCAGTCCAGTTCCTGCTCTTGGTGGAGGAGATAGGCTGCACGAAGGAAGACCAACAGACTCTGGGCCTGACCCTAGGGACCCACTGAGGCACCGCATTTGCCCCGGACATAGCTTTTAATGGGCAGGAACTCCTGAACGAAATTCAGCACCATTACTGAACGCAACAAAGGACAGCCCCTTCTCCAGTCCACCCACATTCCATGATTTCTATTCTTCATCTCAGGCTGACTTTATTCAGCGGCCAGCAAGCTTCTCAGCTACCACTGCACTCCCTTCTTGGCCGACATCATGACAGAGGACTGCTAGAGTAAATGGAAAACAATATAATTCTAAAAATATCGAGGTCAATAATAAAGGTTTAAAAACCAGCTATAACAGTCTTGTTACATAACATAGCTTGACGGCCCATTAACATCAATTTCTAAAAATAACTAAGGACAGACTGGATTAAGCCAATGGATTTAAATATTTTCCATTTCAAGTTTTGTTTTGTTCTTATTTTGCCAACGGGTCAGCTAATACCGATATACAGTAGTTTGCCCATACGGAAGGCAGGTAAAAAAGTAATCAGGATTCATTCGTTCAGAAATGATTTCCTGACCAGCTGTTACAGGGCGCGGGCCCAGCGTGGGCCTGCCTTGGTCACCGCTGTGGGTTCAGCATCTGGGATGTGCCCAAATTTATGGAGGTGTTACAAATCCCTCCTGAAAAATGGGTACTGTGCTCGGTGATGAAAAGGTAGGTGTTCTCACCATGTTCAGAGTCTAGAGGCAGAGAAATCTGTGAGCCGAATCTCCAAGCTTTCCTCAGGAAAAAAAAATAAACAAATCACAGGGATCGGGAGACATGGATGCCAAACCCGCAC
Source organism: Ursus maritimus (assembly GCF_017311325.1). Taxonomy (NCBI): domain Eukaryota; kingdom Metazoa; phylum Chordata; class Mammalia; order Carnivora; family Ursidae; genus Ursus; species Ursus maritimus. Next base: position 64,391,724 of record NW_024423344.1, read on the forward strand.
CTGCCACAGACCAGTATTGTGCCTTCTGACCCAGTGAGTGAGAAGGGTCCGGGTTTCCCTCGTGAAAAATAAGAACGCTAGCTCAGATAAACCCCAAGAGCCCTTCCGAGCTTTTTTGACTGCATGGAAGAAGTTGGGCCCGGATATATTTAGTGGCTTTTCTGCTTTCTGTAGCATTTGGCCAGCTTTGCAGAATTGGGGCCTGTGGATGAAAAACTGGCCTGGGAGCACAGGCACGTGTGTCTCTTGGCCAGGCCATGCAGGGGCCAGGGGCTGCCGCTGCTGCGTCCCGAGGAAGCCAGCGGCAGGAAGGAGTTATGGAAGCACTCTGCAGAAGTGTTGGTGAGGTGAGATGCTTCCCGTCCTTCTGCAGCTCCGCGTTGCTGGGCAGCCGTTGGCTGGCTGTCACGGCAGTTACCGCGCAGAACAAGTCCCAGACTGTCCACCCCTGGCCGCAGCTGTGACCGGGAGGACTGTGTGCAGCCTCTCGGCAGCTGGAACCCGCCCAGGACCGTCCCAAAGGGGAGGAATGTGTTTCCCCACCTGCATTGTCTCCTCAGCCCCTTCCCTTTGCTGCTGCCCCTGGAGAGGAGACCCCTGTGGAGACACTAAAGGCCAGCCGAGGAGCGTGGCAGGGCCAGGCTGTCCCCAAAGGCAGGCTAGGAAGGGATGAGACCCACGCCTTCCCTCCCATTAGCATCAAATCACTTCAACCTAATGGAAAATAGAACAGAGTTTGCCGTTCTTGTACGTCTGCCCAGCAAATGCCCCCATAAGCTGCATGCGAGGCATATTCCAAAGTCGATGGCATCGTGCTTATGAGGAATTCAGCCCTCAATTTTTCAGCGGAACGCCGTGTGTGCCGCATCATCTGAGGCCAATCAGCTCCCTTCCAAAATTGAATTTTGTCCCGGCTTGCCAAACGAGCCCATTAGCGACAGCATCAGGAAGTCCTGAAATGTCCTGGTTGCTGAAGAGGGTACATTAAACAAACAGTATGATTCAGGATGATGCCTGGATTTGATTCCTGGCAGGGATTTTAACATCTCAGTTTCCCCATTGGTAAAATTATGACCAACGTCCCCCAAAAACCCAAGCAGAAACCTGTCACAGATGTAGCAATTATGGTCGTGGTGTCTTTCCAGCAGTCGTGAAATCCACGAAGGAACACTGAATTTTCGTCTGGACTAGAGTTAGCGATGTCGTCATTCAAAGCCGTCACTTAGGTCCCACTGCAGGGTTCATGGGTGACGGTTGCAGAAATATTCGAAAGAGCCACAGAAGTAGAGCTAAATACACACACACACCCCCAGTGTCTGCACATGTACCACGGAGCGCTAAGCCCGTGGTAGAGCAGAGAAGAAACTAGAGATGTGGCAAAGCAAAGCCAAGCGGAAAAATTCCAGTTCAAACAGCATCACATGCCCAGGTTAGACATGGAAGAAAGGGTGGCTGAACTCACTTCCGTCTTGGAGGAAACGAATGTAATTTCAGTTGTCTTGTGTCGCCTACATTTAATGAGATGTGATACAGATTTCCACGTTACACAGCCTCTGTTTTGTTGTTGTTGTTGTTGTTGTTGGCTCCACACCCAGCGGGAAGCCCATTGTGGGGCTTGGACTCACAACCCTGAGATCAAGACCCCAGCAGAGATCAAGAGTCGATGCTTCACCAACTGAGCCACCCCGGTGCCCGCAGCCTCCGTCCCTTTTAAGAAAAGACACCCACGATGCTAGTGTGGGTAGGCGTCATGACAGATAAGGTGCAGGGAAGTCAGACAACGTGGGCTCAAGCTTGTGGGCCAGGTTAGCAGTTGTGTTCTGCGGTTCCTCCGCGCTGCCGTCTTCTGCCAGAGGGCTCCAAGCTGTGTGTGTGAGTACCTCTGCGGAAACTGCACAAAGGACCCCACACTAAACATTTTGCCTGGATCTTCCTATTCTTCTTTGTGTCTGTCGTCTGCTGTGTTTCCAAAGTTTGTTTTATGTATAGCAGACTTGACACATTTCCAGATAGGTCCAGATGGAGGGAAGAACAGAAAAAGAAGAAAAGGAGGAGGGAAAGAGAGAGAGACAGAGAACAAGTCTTCTCTTTCTTGATGTTTGCTTTGATTTTTCTGGAAAATCACCTCTCTTTTTTATCACCTCTTCTTTTTTATAACAAGTCTGCCTACTTTTATTCAGGGATGAGTTGGCACTAGAAATAAAAAATTAAATGTCTTGCATAACTGGAGACTACTTCCAAAAATAATTTATACTTGTTCTCGTGTCAACGGCCACCGGCGAGAAAGGAGGATTATCTGCAAAAGGCCACAGGTCTGAAGTATCTAACGGCATTGAGCAGGGTGTATGCTCGGTGTGCTTCTTGGGGCTGGCGAGGAACCTTGTGGATGGTTGCGTTCAGAGTACGCTGTTGCACTGTCAAGTCCAAGGGCAGGCAGACAGGAGTGGTGTTTTGAAAAGTGAAAGCAATCACTCGAAAATTATTTTGATTATTCTATCAGAGTACCGCGGGAGGGCAAAGACAGTAGGATCTAAGTCTAAATTTATAATACATGTAAGACGGCTCCCAACTTTGCGTATTTTCAAAATAATTCATCTTTTAGTTCGGTAATTATTTTTAAAGGCTTAGTTATAAGAAGCCATCTTCCAATAGCAACGTCTAAGTCACGTCAATGGATCACGCCCTCTGATCTGTTTTCTCGGTTGGACAGTATGAAAAATAGAAACTAAACACTTAATATGTATGTTTCCCAAATCAGTGATTTCTATGATATTTGAATACTGGACTTTATAGGTTGGAAATAATACATATGCTACTTATTTTATACATGGCACTACAAAATTAGCCAGTCAGCACGCTTTGGAAAAAATGCATAACATGAAACAGGAAGACCTCTGGGACATGGGGCAGAAGTAGAAACAGACCCCGTCCTTTATATTCAATGTGAAAATATTTTATTTGTGCCAACAAAGCATTACTCACAAGATAGTTTCAGAGCTGTCACATTTGAGATAGATTTCACGTCTTATCCCAAACTTGCATTTTCCCTCAAGGTGGGATAATTTAAGAATAGATGTCCAGAACACATGATTTATTTTCAGAGTGGCCCTGAAATGAGGTGTTAGGAACCACAACCCCTGGATTCTCTTTGATATGCATGATTTTCTTTCTCAGTTTTTACAAATTATTATTCTGAAAATTTCACATTAGGAAAAGTTACAGGCATGAAGAGAGTCATGAAAGGAGAACCTGGTCATTGAAAGAAAGGGATCGAGAAGGTTCCTGCTGAGACAAAAACAGGGGAAGAGAGGGTCGTCTAGCTCTCTGAGCGTATTTGTTGGTTCTCTGTACAGGTGCTGATCTCCATCCAGGGCTACCTGGGAACGAGGGTTCCTTGTTTCCGGGCAGGATGGCTGCCCTGGGCCCCATCGCTCCAAGCTCAGGTCAGGACCAAATTGGAGGCGAGCAAGCGGCACGGACTCAGTGGGCACTGGCTCACCAGGCAGACTCATCTTCCCTGTTTCTCCCCCAAAGACGTCTTCTCTTGCAGCAGCCCCCAGAGAACTGCTCTAACTTCTCAGCTCGGCCCCTCTACTGTATTTCTCACCATAGGACTAGTTTTACACAGCGACCCGTGATCACAATCTGGGTTGATAGCAACCACCGCTAGACAAGACGGCCGGCCGCTTTGTTCACCTGAGACGGCTGCAGTTTGCGTGTGCAGGTGTATTCGCTGCAGGGGGTTGTGACAGTAGCCGCTCAGGTGTGTCCTGTTGTCTCTCCTGCACATCCCGGGTGTCAGACCCCGAGAGCAAAAGGGCAGAGATGGTAGCTCAGAGGTTTGTTTGGTGTCAGGGCTCTTTGTTTACTTGCTGTTGGTGTGATCCTGTTTAAAACCCACAGGCAGAATTCATTTCGTTAGTGGTGGGGGAATATGTTCTTCAAGCGGGTTTTAATTTCAGGTGATTTCTCAGACTTTGTAACAAGTAAAATGAAGAACAGGTGTTTGAATGCCTTTTAGTAGACCTAATTTCTGAATCATTAATGAATTCCTAATTCATTAATGAATCGTTGCTATAAAAGGAGATGGGAAATCAAGAAGGCGTTCCTTGTTATTGATTTGCTGATTTCCTGATGGGTCATGTAAACTCTGCCTGTGATGTACCCCCACGCACATCCACACCATTTGGAAAAGGTCAAGTGCAGTCATATGGCGCTGTACTTTCTGCTTCAAAATGTTCCCTGATTCCTAGAAAGAAAAGACTGTACAGCCCTGCTGCTGAAGCTTCGGGTCCAGCTGTCTGATGTTATTTCCCACACAGGCTGTGGATTGTAAATTGCAAAGAAAATTAGCAACCCTGTTAAAAATTACAATGATTTCGTTACCCCGAAGGTTCCTGACTTTGAGAAATACAGTCTTTGGGGGCAGCAACAAAATACAAAAAAAAAAAAACATTCTCTCTCATCCATTCTGCCCAGCCTTTGGGTATAATTGATACACCACTTAAATTTCACCCAAAAATGCTCTACAAAGAATTTATCTAAATGTGGTCTCCTCGTTTAATGCCATCTGATCTTCTTAAATCACTCAGAAATACTCCCCAAGGGGCGCCTGGGTGGCAGAGCGGTTAAGCGGCTGCCTTCGGCTCAGGGCGTGATCCCAGCGTTATGGGATCGAGCCCCACATCAGGCTCTTCCGCTATGAGCCTGCTTCTTCCTCTCCCACTCCCCCTGCTTGTGTTCCCTCTCTCGCTGGCTGTCTCTATCTCTGTCGAATGAATAAATAAAATCTTAAAAAAAAATACTCCCCAAGATAATTAACCTCTGCTGTCCAGCCATTTTTCAATTATCTAGCTGAAGCCCACGAACGTATTTATAGAGTGTAAGGTTATTAAAGGGTTAAGGCCGAAAACGTCTGAAGAAAATCAGCTTAAATATGTTGTACAACAAAACATGTTATTGCGGATATGGGAGTTAGGCTATGATAATGAATTTCAGACTCAAGTATTTTCTTTGATTGTCACAGAAATATGTGAGGATCCCAGGGTTTGCATTCAGGGTTCGGCCCGGAGCTGGTTGCATTTCATTACCAGAGGCTATTGTATGAAAACTGTATTCACATCCAGAAATCCTGATACGGCAGAGGGGGGTTGGGGGGGGGTACTCCTGGGGACCCGGACACCCTACGTGGATGATTATTTAAAAGAGGAAGGATTAGTAGTAGCCATTGGTGTTTAAATACTTTTTGAAGAGTGGCTCGGGGATTAATGCGGGTCCCAGAATCATAGCCATCTGTAGTTAAAGCCATGCCCGTGGACCCCTTGCTTCCAAGTACCTCGATAGCCTTTTCCAGAAGGATATGGAGATCTCTCTGGAGGTCCATGAGAGTTCTCCATTAGATCATTAAGTACGTCAATAATGTTCAACAATCAAACCGGAAGAAAATATGCTATTAATCTGCTTCTTCCTGAGTGGTTGTTTATTGTAACCATTCATCACCATAAGCCTGAGACATTACTTATATATTTTTTTTAAATTGGCCGCGATGCCGCGCCTTGGTTAAATACCACACAGTACAGGAACACGACAGACCTAAGAGAAAGATGGGCACGCTGCCTGGTAAAGAATTACAGTAGAAGTGAAAGGCTGACCTACAGTCAGGGAATGTTAATCATTTTTACACCAAAGTGAGTGTAACGTTTCTATAGGGAAATTACTTCAATCTGGTCAGTGCAAGGAGCAGTTTGTATAATCGGATTGCAAATAAGGTTTGATCACATTCCAGCTTAATCTACTCTCTGAGCACCATTTACAGCACTAAATCAAACCCAGGGAAGCTGCCGGCGTGGTTTTACAGTCATTACACCCAAGGGGCAGGGACTCGGTAATAAACAGCAAATAAATTGAAGCACTGACTTGCCTGCTACAGGGCATTTCTAATTATCCTCTAGTTTAGCTGGAAATTGTCGTGCTCTCATCACAGCCTATTTTAACTGCTGCTGAATAAGAGCGATACTTTTAGGCTGAATTAATTGAGAATATGGGGAAATGCAGATTGTGCTCCGTTGTCCCCCCCTCCTCGTTCCCCCCCAAACCCACCTCCCATCCCTGCCAACTCATGGTAGGCATTGAAGAAGACCTGAGCAAACTGTTTATTCTGCCTTCATCTGTCTCCCTCCTCTTCGAAGGAATCAGAAATGAAATGTAACAACAGCATGCCTCGTTTATTTCAATTACGGCCCTTGAGGAACCACCAGAACGGACAGCACTAATAGACACAACTTGCAAGTCCTCCCAAAGGGGCTGGCAAAGGAACGATGGCCGGTTCCAGCCCCGAGTTGACGGGTTCCAGGTAGAGTCACCGACCTGTGGCCTCACGTGACAGAATCTGCTTGGGTCAGAAGAAGTCAGCCAGTGGGGCCCCGTGGCGACCTCCCATCTACCTGCACCACAGACTCACCCGATGTCCTGGGAGCAGAATCAGTAAGGCTGTAGGCCCGATGATCTTAGCAACTTGAGCAAGCTGGTGGTCGGGTTTTGAGCACCTTAAGAGATAACCGCTTGGGTAAATTCTGTTGGGCGGTGAGCACTGGGAAGGGTTCAGATCCTATGATTCATTTCAAATGTAAGGTATTGAAGCCGTACTTTTTGCAATATTATCACAAGAGATTTTGAGAATTTAAGATTTAAGAGGATCATTGCTCCTTCAAGTTCAAAGGCTTTGACTCTCCAGTAACGCTCATTGAAATGGCCGTTCTGCGTTTCCAGGCAAACTTCGCAGTGCCTAGGCAGTCTTGCTAAGTGGGAAGTGACTTGTTATACTTGCTGACTGAGCTTTTAAGGCAAGATGAGAACAGAGAGCATGACCTCACGGGGAAAACAGAACGTTCTTAGCTACTCTAGTTCTGCTCCCAGCTTCTCCTATCCCACCAACTTCTGCCTATCTTCCTACCAGTACAGTTTTTAACATGATTTTACTGGTTCCCCTGGAAATCTCAGGATTGAGGGTGAATAACATCCTATATTCATGAAGCTCTCTGACTTCACTCTGTATCAGGCAGCACAGCTCACCCCTTCCAGCAGAGCAGAATACAGCCAGTTGTTGGGCGGTTGGGAGGGTGGCAGGGTTCCCTCTCTCCACTCAAACCAGCATAACATGGGAACAAGAGGAACTTTTCTACCACCAAGGTAGGGCTTTCACAGCAGTCACCTTGCAATCCCAAATGGTCTTCCATCGATGGATTTCAAAGTGGCTTTCACCATGTTTGTATATTTTCCAAAATGTGAATATGCAGAGCATATAGGTATGTTATTATCTGATGCTTTTAACAACAAAGAATTTCTCCATGATACATTCATTACTGGTGGTAGAAAAGCAACGTGCCCTACAGCTCTCTTTGGGGTCTTGGAGGAGCAATCGTGACTTCTGGCCTCCTGGCCTCCAAACTCCCTCCCCTGCCCCTGCAGTGGGGGGTGAGTTGACGACTGGAGTGTTGTCACGATGGGGCACCTGTTAGCAGGGAGTCCAGCCGTGTCAGTGGTCCGTCAGGGCTGTCACAGTGGCCCTCGGTAATTCTAACAAAACTCCTGGTGACGTGTGGGGGGAAATAGAAGGATTCTCTGAAGGGAGCACAGCTCTACCACATTTTTAAAAAGGCTGCAGAAATGTGAAGCCCACTGGTGGTGTTAGCAAGGTGACCTCAATTTAAGCAAATTAGGACCATCTGGACCTAGCAAAAAATGAAAAGGGTACTTAACAAAAGGTTTTTCTCTATAGGAAGGTTATCCACAGACTTTCTTTAAATAGGTACTTCCATTGTAGATGACACCATCACACGGCCTGCTACTGCCACACCACTGTCCCCCGGGCAGGTTTGTTGACTCGGTTTCCTTATCTCGAAAGTCAGGGGCTAATAATGCTCAATTCCTGGGGTTACTGTGAGCAATAAAACTAAACAGATACAAATCAAAACCACGACGCAATCCCACTTCACTCCCATCAGGACGGCTCTTCACAAAGGACGTGGAGAAAGCAAAACCTCCATGCGTTGCTGGCCGTGTTGCAGGTGCTGTGGACAACTGTTTGGCGGTTCCTCCGGAAACGAAACGTAGAATTACCATATGATCCAGCAGTCCCACTCCTAGGCGTATCTCTGGAAGAACTGATAGCAGAAACTCAAGACAGATATGTATACACCAATGTTCATAGTTACATTATTCGCAATCACCAAAAGGTGGAAGCAACTCCAATGTCTATCAATGGATGAATGAACAACTCAATGTTGTAGACACGCACGGTGGAATATTATTCTGCCCTGAAGAGGAAGGCAAAGCTTACTCATGCTACAACATGAATGAACCTTGAGGACATCATGCTAAGTGAACAAAGCCAGACACGACAAATGTATGGTTCCACTATGCGAGGTACCTAGAATGGTCGAATTCATACAGCCGGAAAGTACAGTGGTGGTCACCAGGGGCTGGGGGAGGGAGGGATGGGGAGTTACTGTTTTATGGGTACAGAGTTTCTGTGTGGGATGATGAAAAAGTTCTGGAAATGGACAGGGGCGATGGTTGCAAAGCATTGAGAACGTTCTTAACGCCACGAAATTATACACTTAAAAATGGTTGAGGGGCTGAATCTTATGTCTATATTACCACAATAAATAAAGGCCAGAAAGCACTAGATCGATTTCAAAAATAACCTCTGGGACTGATGCTCCATACATGCTATTTGAATCTGAATCCTTTGACTTCTACAAAATAATGGCTTTGTGCAAAGCTTCTAGACCTCCCCTCAGGACACGCACCTCAGTGGTGTCACCCCTGGCCACACATCAGAACCCTCCGGCGCACTTTTTAAATACCCTGCCGCCTGGGCCTCAGCCCGGAGGCTGGCCTGGGAGCGGTGTCATCGGTTTACCCCAGGGGACTGGCCAGGAATTCCAGCTTCCGCGTGTGCCGTGATGTACGAATGTTCGGAAACACTGCCCGGTGAAGTCCTCCTCTGTGATGAGCAGGAAGGGCCTTCAGCTGCCCGGCTGCTGGCGACCTTCTGAGGGCTAAGCTTGGAAACTAATATTTATGGAGCAATTATAATCTGCCCGAGTACACATTCCAGCCCCCTGAACGTTCTAGCAATCCCATTTTACAGATGAAGAAACTGAGACTCAGAGAGACTAAGTAGCCGGCCCAGGTTACCTGTTACAGAACGGAGTACGTGGATTCGCCTGAATTCAGGTCTGGGTCTGACTCCAGAGGCTTTGGTTTTCCCTGCTCCAGTCTTCCTCAGCTTCCTTGTCCCCTGGCCACAGCATTTGTCTCGTGACACAAGCCCAGCTGGACTAGAACCAAATCCCAAATCCTGGCAGAGCCAGCGCCCACCTTCCCCACTTCCTCCTTCCAAGGCCCTTGTGCTTTTTCTCGAGTCTGGGTCACAGGCAGAGGCCTCCATCCCAAACCAGGGCCTCCCCTACCCTGCTGCCCTTTTTCTAAAATAACTAGATCTGGGTCACGCTGACAAGTGAACCTGCATGTCCCCAAGACCCCATGAGCTCTGAACTCTTATCTGCTCTGCCCGGTATATGCAAGGGCCATTCATTTAGCTGAGTTTTAGATACACAGGCTCCTGGAGCAGCCTGTACAAAGAGGTGCCATTTATTGAGAGCTCGGGGAGGAGGGAAGTTAGTCCAACGTACTGCTCAGGGCCGGGTGATAGATGGGACTCGCACCACCAACTCCATCCCCACCTGTATTCAGTGCCATCCGTTTTTAAGTGTAGATTGTATCCAATTCAGCAGAAACCCAGGACAAAGTCTGCAAAAAGGTATGCTGCGCCCCGATCAGGAGCAGAGCTACTGAACGCATCGAGATGAAACTCGCCCATGCAGCCCTCCCTGGCACAGAAGCACCCATTGCAACGGCAATGCTCATTTTTACCAGCCCAAGACCGCCTGAGAGAAAGTCACCTTGGAGAGTTAAAGTTCCCAGGGCACTTTTGTCTAAAGTACTAGACTGACGCCCTACAAACTCTGGATCTGACCAGGTCATTGTCCTCTTGGACTGCCAGCTGAGCCCACGTTCCCCTCCCCAGGTCTATGTTAGAGTCACAGTGTTCAGTGGAAGATGCTCTCGTGCCGCTCCGGAAGTCTGTCTTCTCAAGAGCACAGACGGCAAAGACGGTCGCCTGGACCGAGCGGGGAATCACTCGGCGTTAGCACCAGCAGCAACTTCACTTTTCATCTGGAAATTCAGAGATGCCCTGTTAGAGGATCGATTGTGTCCCCACCAAAAGATGCGCTGAAGTCTCCACCCCAGGTACCTGGGAATGTGACCTCATTGGGAAATAGGGTCTTTGTAGAAGTAATCAAATTAAGATGAGGTCATTAGGGTGGGGACCCTAATCCAATATGACCGGTGTCCCCGCAAGAAGAGGAAAACACCATGTGAAGGTGGGGCCACATGGGGAGAAGGCCACGTGACCATGGAAGCAGGGCCTGAGGGCTGCGACCGGGAGCCAAGGAATGCCAAGGACCGAGAAGCCAGAAGAGGCGAGCAGGGATTCTTCCCCGACTCTCAGAGGGACCGTGGCCCTGGCGGCACATTGCTGTGGGACGTCTGGGCTCCAGAGCTGTGAAAGGATCATTTGTGGGGTTTGAAGCCCCCAGGTTGGCGTACTTGCTCACTGCAGCCCTAGCAAAGCAGTGCGCTGCCCTTTCCTTCAGAGTCCATTTGGTTTGGTATCTGCATTTAAAGTGCCTACATGTTGTCGATATGCTGTTCCATATTGTGCTCTTTCTTTTGGTTTTGAGGCAAATTAATTAACATGATACAGAAAGGGGAGAATACAGATGCTGAAGCCCTCACTTTAAGCCCTCATATTCCTTTGTTCTCCATTATTGCACCAAATTATTTAATTGGGTCTCTCTGATTGTGCTCAGACACAGAAAAGAACACAGTCTATTGTGAGACGCCCTGCAACCATAATGCAATATCAAATTCAATTCCCGTCCAAGTGCTCGCTGCTAAAAGCCTGCTCTGTAGCTGCAGATTAATGAAGATCTGCATTGAGCAAAGTGGTGGTCGTAGAGACATTATTTTCCTCCAATAGAAGGCCTATTCTTGAAGAACAATAAAAGCATAGAGAAGCGTTAGTCTGCTTATGGATAGAAATAAATCAAAATGAATAAGAGGGTTGATGGAAATAGTCTGAAAGCAGCAGAGTGCAATTCTGAAAATACTGTTTTTGTTTTCTGAGGACATTTTCCTTCCTTCCCCCCCCCCACCCCCAGACCCTCGTAAAATGCCGCTTGGGTACACGATCAAAAGCTGTGGAGTGAAGGACAAATCTGAAAATTTAAAAGCCAGTTATAGACAATCAGCATTTTATAAATGCAATCTAGGCCAGCTTTGCTGTTTCTATTCACAATGGGGAGGCAAAGGGAGGGGGCTTTGGTGTCAGTCTGGGCAGGGGGAAGCCACACCCAAAAGGGGGACCATTGTAACGATGGCCAGCAGTGATGTGTGGCTTTTAGCAATGACACACCAGGTGGATTCTTGGTTCTCTCTGCTCCCTGTCTCCTTGGACAGTTGGGTTTTCTACTCTTTTCCCTTCCTTCCTCTATCCCAATATTCCCAAAGGCTTTTTTGCCTTGAGATGGCCCATTCTGCCCTCCCTGCCCCCCAACCTAATTTTAAACCCCATCTTAAATTCCATAAAGAATTCCCCAACCTGACACCACCAACCTTCATTAATCTCTGCCCGTTCCTAATTTCCTAAGACCTATTATCCATACTGCTCCTGTGACTCGGGTGTGTTTTAAACCATATATACCCGGGCCGTCCAATATGGTAGCCACCAGCCATGTGTGGCTACTGAGCCCTTAAAATGTAGCTAGTCCAAACTGAGATGTGCATACTGGATTAGAGTTTGATTACATGTTGAACTGATATTTTGGTTATATTGGGTTAAAAAGAATATATTATCAAGATTAATTTCCCCTGTTTCATTTTACTTTTTTAAGTGTATCTGCTAGAACATTTTAATGGCATGGGTGGTTCACATATGTGCCTTGAATTCTATTTCTTTTTTTAAAATAAGACTTTATTTATTTCAGAGAGAGAGAAAGATAGGGAGAGAGAGCACAAGTAGGGGGGTGAGAGACGGAGAAGCACTCTCCTCGCTTGAGTAGGGAGCCCAATGCGGGGGTTGACCCCAGACCCTGGGACTATGACCTGAGCCGAAGGCAGATGCTTAACCAACTGAGCCACCCAGGCTGCCCTTGAATTCTGTTTCTGTTCAATGCTACCAAGTTCAACTGAAGATGTAGACCATCTATGGCCATCTGAGGTTGTGGCCAGGACTGAAAGTCCAAGGCACTGACCCTGGTATTCCAATAAGGTACCAAGCTCTCCAAAGTCAGATCCCGAGCATCCTTGCACTCACTTCTCCATGGCTCCTGCTCTTCTCAGCGCTGCAAAGACTGCTTTTCCAGGCCAGGCCGGTGGGCCCAACCTCACACTGCCTTTCACACCTGTAGCATCCCTTTCCTTCTTGGGAGGCATTCCCACCCTCCATCCTTTCGTGCCCAGCATGCTCTTGTGCTGTTCCATTGCGTTCTATCAGAGATCTGTCCGCAGCCAATGTGGATGATTGATTATGTTTAATGATTGTTTACATGCAGCCTCCCCCAGCGCACTGTCTTTTCAGCAAAGGCAGAAGCGTCTATGTTGGCTTAAGGCAAATGAAGCTCTGACTGAATGACCACATGCAACAGGAAGCCAGTGAAGGAGACATGGTTTTAAACATGAAATCGGGGGGCAGCCCCCGAAATCCCCCACTCTCCATTCCCCTCACCAGCCTGCGGACTGAACAGAGGAGAGGCATCCACAAAGGATGCCCGTGGGAACCACTGCTGGGCTCTACTCTCTGACCAGAGGCTGTTCCAGCGTGGGTTTCTGTCACCTCTGCTCACTGCTGTCTTCTCTCTGTCCACTTGTCACAGTCACCACCGATCTTTTAGACAACCTCCCATCTGCCTTGATGACGTCAGCCCTGGCTCATCTTCAGCTTCTGTCCTCTCCTCTCCTCATTGTTGGTGACATCGTCCTTCTCGCTGAGAGGCTCTCTTTCTGATACATGGGCAGCCTGTGGTTTCGCCATCTCAAGTCTGCAAACCTTCATCTCCAAAGGGTTTCCAGTTCTCATGATGTTACCACACGGAGGACCTTGATTCATGTGGGTTTGCTCCATCTGCAAGATTTGGAACTCGGTGCTTCCCCTTCATCTCCACAGTCTGGTTCCTCCATCTTGTCTACCGAGTCCCTCAGTCCCTCTCTATTCTGCCAGAATATCTGCCTTCCTTGGCTTCACCCCCAACGCCTACCCTGTTTGACTTTTTGATCAGTCTCTGCAATAGACTTCTTTTCACCCCCTGAAAACTCCTTCACCTTTGACCTTCTGCTGGGCAGGCTCACCCTTATTTCCAGGCTGATCTCATCCATGCTGCTGAGGTTTTTAGATAAGACAATAAAATCTATGTAATGGCATCTACCACTAATATTGCTATTAATACCTTTACTCTTATGTTTTATTGTATATATTTAAGGTGTACAACTCGATGGTTTGATATATGCATACGTGGTGAAATAATCATCACAGTTAAGCTAATTACCATAGCCATCACTTCACATAGTTGGCATCTATCTTTTTATGAGGTGAGAACACTTAGCATTTACCCTCTGAGCAAATTTCAGGTATATAGTGTGATATTATTACCAATCATCACCAAGGTATCCATCAGATCTCCAGAATTTATTTCTCTGTATAATTGAAACTCTGTACCCCTTGACCAATATTACCCCTGTCCTCCTCCCCACAGCCCCTGGCAACCACTATCCTGCTCTCTGCTTCTATGAGTTTGACTATTTAGATTCCACATAGAATACAGTATTTGTCTTTCTGTGTCTGATTTCTTTCACTCACCATAGTGTCCTCCAGGTGTATCCACGTTGTCATGAATGGCAGGATCGCCTTCTTTTCCAAGGGTGAGTACTATTCTATTGTATGTATATTCCACACTTTCTGTATCCATTCACCTTGACTTGGTAGCTGATAACCCCTTTGAGCTCTCCTTTTAATTAGCTTCTAATTGCATTCCTAGCCAAACTATTCCTCTCTGAACTTACAATTCACCTCATGATGCTTTCTGAATAAATTTACCTCTTATAGAGGAAATCAAGACCACTCAAGGGGGCACCTGGGTGGTTCAGTCAGTTAAGCATCTGTCTTCAGCTCAGGTCGTGATCCCAGGGTCCTAGGATAGGACCCCTCCCCCTCCCCCTCCCCCTGCTCGTGCTCACACTCTCTCTTTCTAAAGAAAATCTTTTTTTAAAAAAAAGACCACTCAATTCCAAGTTCCTTAACTTCCCTCATCTCTACCTCTACCTTTCTGTCTACATCATCAGAAGTGCTTCATTCGCTCTCCTCTTCTGGGGAAGTGCCCTTCCTCCCTTAGAACATGACACGCCTCCCGCCACCCCCAGAAATTTTATCAATTTTGCATTCTCTTTTTCTATCATCTCCAATCTCCCCTTTCCCCTGGCTCTGCCTACTCTATTCCAAAAATCTTTTTCCTGGCATTTCCATCCTACTTCAATTCCACTTCCACTGTTAAATATCTTTAAAAGATATCCTACACTTGCATTTCATTGCTTCTTATTTCTCTTCAACCTTGCAACTGGGTTTTATCCCCCTAGACCATCCCATGAAGACTACCTCCTATTCAAACGACTAAGTCCTCATATTATCTATCTTCATGTTCTCTACCCCAGTGCAGGCTTTGACATCACTGACCCCTTTCTTTCCTACTTTCTTTTTAGGTTTTACCTATAGTACACTTTCCTGGGTCTCCTCTTAAGTTTCTTAAGTTCCTTCCATAGATTTCTATGACTCTACTTTCTTTCCTTAACCCCTAAATCTAGGTCCCCTAAATTCTATCTGAAGCTCTCTACTTACACATTTACTCCTGTTATTCAACTATCAACTTAGCATGGGTAACTCCTACACACAGACATACATGCGTGTGTGTGCACGCACACACACACACACACACAGAAACCCACATGCACACACGGGCAAGATCTCACTCCCAGTCTCTAGGCCTGATGGTGGCATGGCCCATGCACGAGTCTCTCTAACCTTTCATGAAGAAGAGTCTGCCTTCTTCTCCAAATCATCTCATCCTCCTGACTTCCCATGTCCCTTGTCCAGCCACTGGTACTTGGAATCACAGAGTCCTCTTTGACTCCCGCTTTCACATCTAATCACACCCTGTTGATTCTGTCCCAGCGGTGTTCTCTCTGTGCTATGCCCTTCCGTTTTCACAATGTCACCTCCAATAACCCTAATAATGTCTTCTTTGGATTGATAACAAAGAGCACCAGAACTGGGTTTATACATATCCTAATTGATCATAATTTTGCATCAGTAAAGAGGCTTCTGAAAATCAGTCAATCAACAACAGCTTCATGCTAATGGACACATTTTTTTTTCAGTCCATCAGCAGCAGTCTCACTGGAGTATCCACACTCCCTCAGCTAAAGGTCAAACAATTCCTAAACAGCCCGTTTGGGAAAAATCCACCAATCGCTGAACATCTCCATTCTTCCCCAAATCCTGTATAAGACCAGGTATCAGTCTTACATGCAAGTCATGAATGGAATTCTCAGAAAAATCCCATAATGAATATGAATTTGTCATGTTTCTCCTTGTATTTCTACCAGTTTTTTACTTACATGTTTGGAAGTTATATCATTTGATAGAAAAAAGCTTTAAGGTCATTCCATCTCTTGGTTGATTGTACTTATACCATATGAAAGATCCATCTTTGTCCCATTTAAAACTTCACGTTGAATTTGATTTGATCTGATATATTGCTACATCATTTTATTTTTCTTCCTATTTGTTATGTATTTTTCCACAAAATTTATTTTCAACTTCTTCTCTATTGTTTAAAAGATGTATTTTTTATAAATAATATAGAATAAAGTTATGTTTTTTAGTCCGAAATTCCCTTTCACGTAACAGAGAAATTTAATTCCTCCATATTTATTGTGATTTCTGACATATTTGGCCTTACTTGTGCCATCTTATTTTATGTATTCTACTAAGTATGTTGTTGTTGTTGTTGTTTTAATTTATGTAATCTCTACACCCAACTTGGGGCTCTAACTTGTGAGCCTGAGGTCAAGAGTCACATGCTCCTCTGAGCCAGCCAGGCATTCCTCTACTAAGTATGTTTTATTGCTATTTTTCCCCCTTTTTCTGCTGTTCGTTTGCTCCTTGGATTGAGTTTTATTTTCTTATTGTTTGTTTCTTTTTTCTGGCCCCCACAATGTTTTGGAAGTTCTTAAGAGAGCACGGGAAGGAGACTGACTTGGAATTTTATGGTAGCTTGGAGATGGGGCAAGGATTCCACATGTAATTTGAACTTCTTGCCAGCACTAAAGGGGAGTGCACCCACACTGTCATATCAGCTTTTCCAGATGTGGGAGAGAGGAAAAGAAGGAATGAGGTTTAAAAGCTGCCAGCACTCAAACAAAACACGGAGTCAGATTCTATTACATTGGTGATGCTCACTTTCTGGGCATACTCCTTGGCACCAAAGCACTTAATGCTATCACCAAACTCTAGCAAGGCTTAACACTTACTCATCTTTTTCTCATCTGCTGGCGAAACTGTGTCTGACCGGGGAGTTTGTAGCCTCCTTAGTATTCTTGCAAACTCCACCTCAGTACAGTTCCTTGGAAGTGAGTTTCAAGAGTCTGCATCGTCACAGCTCTCCGATTCTTCTTCACTGCAGTGCCATTGCTCAGATGACTTGGCTCTGCTTCTAGCGTTTGTCATCAATCCTTGGTGCAGATAGTTACATACTGTACAAGGATCCTCAGCAATCCCAGACCAGCCCCGACATGTATCAGGATGACTCACTCCACAAACTTAGGAATTCAGCACATTGAATTTTATTTCCTCTATAAAGCTTAATTTCTATTCTAAGTCCCCATTCCATGGAAGTGGTAGAAACCTAACCAGTCAATTGGGTTTCCCCCCTCTTCTCAAGGGCTACCGCTAAGCTCTCAGAGGCCTACATTGTACCCAGCCATTGGGTCTTTATGAACTAGAATATACTCAGCAAAGCCATTGTGGAAGCATTATTTAACACCCTTTACGTATAACTAATATTCACCCATGCTTTCCTGTCATATGCATTCTCTCACTTAATCTTCTTTTCTCAAAGATTTATTTATTTTAGAGAGATCGCTTATGCGCACGTGAAGGGGGAAGGGGCAGAGGTAGAGGAAGAGAAAGAATCTCAAGCAGACTCCCTGCGGAGCGCAGAGAGCCCCACAAGGGGCTCAATATCATGACCCTGAGATCATGGCCTGATTCGAACTCAAGAGTTGGACACTCAACCAACTGAGCTACCCAGGTGCCCCTCACTTAATCTTCTTGGTGTGCATGCTAGAGGGAATAGAATCTTGTCCCAAACATTTTAGCACACGAAATGAAAACAACTTACTCTAAAATGTTGTCCTTTTTCTTTGTATTTTGAAACTTCCAAACCAAATTTACCATTCAATTAGTGAAACAATTTTATTTCACTAGGATATTATCCATGGGATCAGGGTCATACCACCTTTGTGTCCCTAATGCTAAGCACATTGCCTGGAATGTAAGTGATCAATAAATAATTCTAGAATAAATGGATACATTTCCTGGTTGTGGTATGATTGTCTTACTCATGAGCTTTCTGTTTTACATTATATATGGTTTATTGTGCATCACTTCAAATCCACCTTCGGAATGAGATGGGAAGTAAGGAAGAAGAGAAAACAATGGGAGGGAGGCAGTAGGGAGTGGAAAGATAATGTGAAAATGTTGTCTAGGCACCTCCACTAGCTGACAACCTAACGCTTCTCTTTTCTTCCCCACCCCCTCACATTTTGAGCTATACCTTTTTCTCCTAATGCATTTTTTTTTAAAAGAACCAATGCATTGAGTATCTGAGATATGCAAAACGAATAAAAAACAGCTCCAGACAGAACAAGGGATAATCTATCCATCCATATATTAACTGGGCTACAATCACCAAGTGATACCAAAGTGATATACAAAGGGGATACGAAAATATCATGAGGGGATCTGAAAATGAAGACCCTCCCAAAGTGCTTACTGTTTACTTTTTGGTGGGATAAACATATAAACAACATGGTGACAGATGTATGAATAGGGTACAGTGAGCACATGAAGGGATGATGACATTGAGACGGTTAGGTGAGCTGAATCCTGAAATGTGAGTAGGTTCTTGCCAAGAAGTGAAGGCTAATGAGCTGCTAGGAAGAGAATTCTGGGGAAAATTATGTTTCTTTCCACACTCTTCTAAAGCAAAGAATATTTGCAAAATTTAAACTGACACACAAGCCTGATTGCCTTAAAACAAGAACTGTTGAAATATAATTTAGTTTTGTGGTACCTAATGGTATACTTAGATTTGGGAGAGACCAATTTATTTGGTCAACAAATCTGCTTCTGAAACACTGTATACACAAGACTCAAACACTTAGAGAAATGGTTTCCTTTTGGAAAATCTCTAGATTGTAATCCAAGTGCCTTGAATTCAACTAATAATGAGAAATCTCCTTTTTAAAATAAAGTCATTAAAAGTTGGATAGTGCTACTATTGAAAAATATTCTTTATGAAGAAGTTGATTTCTTTGATATAATATTCATTCCCCTTGGGGAAACACCCTCAATCAATGAAAATATTTTTATAGCAAATAATCTATTGCTTTAAGTTCATTTAAGTTGATGTGATAATCTGTTTCAATTCCTGTGGCAAATTTCTATGTGGAAAGAATTTTAATTAAAATAAAAGTAATATATGCATATGACTTAAAAAAAGAAAACTAACAGTAGAAAGAGCTTATAGTGGAAAAATAGCTCCTTGTCTGACCTTTCCCATCCCCAGTTACCTCCCAGAGTGGCTGGGGGGCAGGGGGGAATCCCACAGTCCCTACTTTCAGTCCTTCCAGTGGTTACCTCCGGACCTGTAAGTGATATGCTTTACCCTCATTTCTTTGCCACTCAAGCAGATTTGGCTTCACTTAGGCACGCCCCCCATCTCCATGTTTTGCTTCTTCTATCTGTTTATCTTTGTAAATTAACAAATACGCTTCAACTTATATTTCTCATTCTTCCAACTGGAGACCATACATCTTCACACCCAAGTTTGTTAGGTGAGAATATTACCTCCTCTATCCTTCTCTCCAGCTCTTCTCCCCA
The DNA here is from genome assembly GCF_017311325.1 of Ursus maritimus. NCBI lineage: Eukaryota > Metazoa > Chordata > Mammalia > Carnivora > Ursidae > Ursus > Ursus maritimus. Next base: position 64,411,066 of record NW_024423344.1, read on the forward strand.
ACTTTTACCACCCCCCCAATTTCTGCTGGTCATACCGTGTTGGTTTTGGGTTTTTTTTTTTAAGATTTTATTTATTCATTTGAGAGAGAAAGAGAGAGCACAAGCAGGGGGAATGGCAGAGGGAGAGGCAAACTCCCCCACTGAGCAAGGAGCCCAATGTGGGGCTCAATCCCAGGACCTGGAGACCATGACCAGAGCCAAAGGCAGACACTTAACTATCTGAGCCACCCAGGCACTTCCATACCGTGTTTTTCAAAATAAAAATTGCAAAAAACAAGGTCAATATGTAAATATTGTGCACTGCAGATTCAAGTGTTGTGATATGATGTATTTCCTTCTCTCGAGTTCTGAAATGATTACCCCAACTCCACTGTTCAAATGAACTCATCTTGATGAAATGCCATCATTTATGGAAAAGTTTGCTACAGTTTTGTTTGCTTTGGAGCCACATCAGGCTTTGCACAGCTTCTCGGTTTTCCATGAGATTCTGATTTGACTCTTCCAGTTGAGAGAAGAATCACATGCATTCATACGGTATCCTTACTATCCCTCCAGCTTCTTACTCATTCTATTCCTTGAAATTAATTTCTTTTTTTTTCTTACAAAATCTACTGATTTTCTCTGCTAACCAGAACTAATTGCTTCAAATTTGGGCCATCACTTTCTTATACAGCCTTTTTTTTTTCTCCCATGAAGTTTTCAGTGTCATTTTATCTCTTGAATTCTGTACCTTTATTAGTAAATCCTCAAGTTCTTCTAACATCTCAATTTATCCACCTCTGATGGAATCCCTTCATTCCTTAGACCTTTTTCAGGGAAACTTTCACCCACCTGCACGAGTCTGGAGTGATTGTTTTGTAGGCCCCTTGCATGAGTGTCTTCCTGGAACTTCCCTTCTTTGCTTTTCTGGGTTATTCTACAGTTCCCTGCACCTCATCTTCCCTCTTTTGGGTTTACTCTCTCATTTTACTGGAGTGTATCCTCAAATGATTTCCCAAAGAAAAGTGTACGAAAAATAAACTACGTGGATTTTCATGGGTCTGAAAGTACATTTATTCTTCTCTCCTTCCTCATGAATACCCTGGCTAGATACAGAAATCCATTAAAATGCATTCTTTCTTTGAAGGCACTGCCCCTTGCCTCTTGTCATCCAGATTGCTGATAAGTCTGATGATAGCTTATTTGTTGGTTTTTGTAAGTAGTCTATTTTTTTCTCAGTAGAACTTTTTAAATATATGCTATTATTCTTGCCATCCTACAATTCTATAATGATTGTCTGAGTGAGGAAATTCTTTGAAGCAACCTATTTAGTACACAGCAGTCCCCTTCAATTTGGAGATTTGCACCCCTATTAGCTCCAGGAAAATTTCTGTGTTTTGTTGTTATTATTGTTTTGCTAATTTCCTAATCTCCAATTTATCTGTACTTGCTTTTTTTGGACCTCTTATTAACTGCATGTTGGCTCATCTAAATTGGTGCTCTCTGTCCTTATTCTTTCTCTCGTATTTCTTGTTTCAGAATTTGTGTTCTACCTTTTTTCTTCAATTTTTCATTCTTCAAATGTTCTTCAAACATCCAATCAGTATTTTTATTTCAACAACCAAGAGTTTAATTTTCAAGAGTTCTCCATTTCTTTTTATGACATATTGCTTTATTTTCTGAATGTATTATCTTCTGTTTTCTGATCATTTTTTCTGTTTATCTTTTGCTTGTTAAACTTCTTTCAATATCTAGTGATTCTTAACTGACTTCATTTTTTAAAATGAGGCCACAGGAAGGTTTGTGGGAACTCAATGTGGACAGGTAGCGTTGGTCAGCTGGGAGACTTCTTGAGTAAAGTGAATATATACCAATAATTAATTTCTTGGAAGTCACCCCTCTCACAACAGCCCTCATGGAATTGCCTCATTCGGGTACGATGTCTCCCCAGGATTCTACCAGATTGGTTCCTTCTCTCTTTGCTGTTGTGCCCTCCACATCTATGTGGACAGCACTCTTCTCCATGTTATGTCTCCGTCAGTATTTTCCACTCACTCTCATCCAGAAATATGTTCAATCTTTCATTCCCTTAGAAACCTCTTCAGTCTCTCTTCGTTGCTTAGGATTACACTTTGAAAAAATTTCTTTACTTTCCTTTTATTGGAATCTGGGAGTGGGAGGAAAAATACACCTACTAAGTTCAAAATCTCCTACTAAAGTCATTAAAAATGTTCATTGATGCGTGTTACCTGGGTGGCTCAAGTGGTTGGGTCTCTGACTCTTAGTTTTGGCTCAGGTCATGATCTCGAGGTTGTGGGATCGAGCCCCCCATTGGGCTCTGTGCTCAGGGCACAGTCTGCTTCAGATTCTTGCTCTCTCTCATTCACTCCCTCTCCCTCTCAAATAAATAAATAAAATCTTTAAAAATTTTTTTCATTGATGCATATATTGGGTGTGAAAAAAGGAATCTGGGGTTCTTTTCATATTTGTTTCATTTGCTTCAGAGTATATCAGTTAAAAATGCTTGACTATAAGTAACAAAAATCCAGTGAACAGTAGTTCAAACAAGTAAAGGGCTATTTTTGTCCATGAAAAGAAGTTTGGGGGTAGGTAATTTTAGGGTGTTCGCTCATCTTCTAAATGCTGTGATGAGGAAACCAGACTCTGTGCCTTTTATTTTACCCTCTCTGGGATGGTGGCTTTTGTCCTCACGCTTGTCACCTCAGGCAATGGCTCCTGCAGCTCTAGACACCACATTAACATCCGAGGCAGGAAAAAGCTAGACTTCTTGTCCTTTCCCCATCAGATATGCACTCATTTCTCATTGGACAAAACTGTGTCACATGGCCACTCTTATCTTCCTGGGACCTAGGAAACGGAATACTATCCTTAATTGGGCATGTTGTTATCCCAAACAAAACTGGAGTTAACAAGGAAGCAAAGATAGATATCCAATAGGTATTGAATAAGCCGCCCATAGTGTCTGTAACAGAAAGCAAAATATGATTTCTTTTTTATTTTATTCTTTTTAAAGACTGTATTTATTTATTTGAGAGAGAGGGAGAGAGAGCAAGCACAAGGGTGGGGGCAGAGGCAGAGGCAGAGGGAGAAGCAGACTCCCTGCTGAGCAGGGAGCCAGCCGTGGGGCTCAATCCCAGGACCCCAAGATCATGACTTGAGCTGAAGGCAAACGCTTAACCAACTGAGCCACCCAGGCACCCCGTGATTTCTTTTTTAAATAAAATTTTGGAAAAAACTGTACAATCAAATGCAAAAATACAAGATGTAAGTGATCACCATTAAAGTTCCAAGAGTATCCATGCAACTAGTATATTACACAATTTCAAGCATTTTTACGTTTTTAAGTCAAGTTTCTTATATTGTTGAAAACATCTGGCAATCCCAAGTACAGTATGAAAATTTGTGATTAAAATGTTGATCGGTAGGGGAAGAAAGGGATAAAGAAAGGGGGGTAATCGGAAGGGGGAATGAAGCATGAGAGACTATGGACTCTGAGAAACAAACTGAGGGCCTCAGAGGGGAGGGGTGTGCGGGAATGGGATAGACTGGTGATGGGTAGTAAGGAGGGCACGTATTGCATGGTGCACTGGGTGTTATACACAACTAATGAATCATCGAGCTTTACATCGGAAACCGGGGATGTACTGTATGGTGACTAACATAATAAAAAATCATTATAAAAGAAAATGTATCAGGGTTATGATCAAATTGCATAATGGTCATCGGTGGACCATAAACTTCTACCTCTTTACACAATCAAAACCAATATTTTCTGCAAGAGAAGTGGTCTCAATTTTTCTTAATGCTGCTACCCCTTCCATCCTGGCTCTCATTGTATAGGGTTAGGACCACCACCAGGTGAATGCAGGGCTCATGACCATCAAATTTTTTTTTAAGGGAAGAGAAGTTTAAAACGTAACCCAGGACTTGTTGACTTGCAAATGCCTGGCATGTCTAATATTTTTTATGTATTAATATATAAATGGCTGTCTCAGCCAAGGCCTTATCCTTTTAAAATAACTGGTATGCATAGGACTCCAAGGCCCTCTCCAGCAAGCTCCTTTTCCACTTAAAAAATTTTAGAGGACATTTAATTTCAAAAGGTTTTGCTGCCCGTGATCTAAACTCAGAATAACAGCAGCTTAAACAAAAGAGAACTTCATTTCTCCAATATGAGAGAACTCCAGAGATAGGAAGTCCAGGGCTAGTAAAGCAGTTTGTAAAGTTGTCATGGTCCCAGGCTCCTTTTATGTACTGCTTTACTCAACCTGTTGCTTTTCCCTGATGTCCAAAATGGCTGCTTGAGCTCCAGCCCTTACAGCCACATTCTAGATAGCAGAAAGGAGTAAGAAATACTTTAAAAACACTTCTTGTAAGTGACACTTCTTATAAGCCATTGGCTCAACACATGGCCACCCTTAGTAGCAAAGGAGGTTGGGAAAAATTGTCCTGATTCCATGGGGCCCGTTAAAAAAACAGGTATTCCATTACCAAGGAAGAACGCTGAGGGCAACTAGCCATCTTTGTCACAATCGGGAAGTGACCACTTACCCAGGCTTTCTACTAATCTATTACACATAATGTGCCAGGCCCTGTCCTGAGTTCTCAGCATATATTCACTAATTTCTCATAACACGTCTGAGAAGGGTCGCTATCTCCAGTTTATAGCTGACAAAATGAGATACGCAGAGATTCTTTTATTTGTGTGATACCTTGTACACAGCCTCACGCAGCCCCTCTTACCCTGAAGTATTTAATTAATGCTTTCTGGTGACCTTGACTGACCATGAAAATGCACAGGTTTCTAAGAGCCTGATTTAAAACCCATTACTTTGGGTAATTATGTTTGCAAAGGGTTCTAAATTATTGATGTTTATTTTCTAAGACTCTGGGCTGAGAAGCATGCATTGCAAAGCTGGGTGCTGGAATGAAGAGCCCTCACCATTAGACCTGTTGGCTAAATATCCCCAAGGGACTGGAGTCTCCAGTTGATGATTTAAATTGCTGGGTCGGGGGTGGGGGGGGGACAGCGAGTCCTGACTTCGTGTGCTGCTGAACCGTGAGTGGTCTCGGAGACCGTGGGCAGTGGCTCCAGAACCGGGGAAGAGCGGAATGTGGAGGCGGAGTGGGGAGTGCCAGGGTGGCTGGAGAAAGGCGGAGATTGTTGTCATCTCTCTTTTTTACATCAGTGTTTTCCTGTTATTTCCTAGGGGGTGGAGTCCTTTTACGTCCTGGAAATGCAATAGGACAAATGGCCTTTCATCACGACAGCAGTCGATCCAGAAACATACCAGCAGAATCTCCATTTCCAAAAAGCACGATCATCTATGTGTATTCATTTTCTAATTGCCCTTTCTAGGGCTCCTGCTTGTTGCAGTTCTCACGTTACACAACGATGACGGGTCGTGAAGCTTTTCAGATTATTGTGCAGTGAGTTTTTTAATATTTCATGTACACCATAGACTGTAATGTTTATTACCGTTTCCTCGTCCTGTAGGACGTTTGCCAAATCAAATAGCAGGAAGGAAAAGTCTGAAAGATTTTTATGTGTGGACCTTTTCTGTATCTTTCCTTAAAATGTATTTCCTCCCTTAGCAACAAAGGCACTTCAGCTATAGAAAGCTCGGTACTGTGTTATAACTTTCATATTACCCTGTCCACAGCCATTTTTCTTTGGCTGCATGGTGTGTATCATTCATTGCAAGTTTACTTCATTCCCCTGGATTCATAGCTGATGCTCTGTGGACCATAAAATTTCAGCTGCAAAACCAGAACATCTCATTATTTCTGAAATATCAAGCTTGTATCTTCTTGATAAATAATTCCTACTAGTATAATGTATCAGACTAAAACATATTTTCTGAGGCCAGTGAGGTTAAAGCGGCAATCTCACCTTTTTTAATTTTTTTGCCCTGAAGACAGTGATTTCCATATATAGAGTGACCCCGGTTTGTGTTGAACATGAGGAATGAGGATGAAGCATGAAACGACATATATTGCTGTCAGAGATTTGAAATGAGGCCTGCTAACCTGTAGGCAGCCTTCCAAACTAATCAGCCCCTCGCAGCGCCAATGTATTCCGATGGCTGCATACCTTAGCTAGCAACGGGCTGCCAAGTTCCCCTTGCTTCCTTCTTCGCCCTTTTTTTTTTTTTAATCACAGCCATTGACAAACATTACATTTTAATGCAATTCTTCCTTCCTTCTCAGTACTCCCCAGCAAAAGGAGGAGAGAAAGTATCCACTCTCGGAGACACTGGTCTCGTCTGGTTTCCCTGACGCTTGAGAAGTGGGTGTGCCCGTAGGGATTTGCTTTTCAATGCACATCAGTCATCGGAGCTTACCAGGTGATAACATTTTCACTCTTTCGGTTGACAACAGTCAACGCTCTGGAATTCAGCCACTTACTGAAGTTGGCTGTCCTGTCTAGCACAAGAAAGTTTTTTAGAGGAAATCCTATCGCCCCTGTGAGTTTTGTTTGTCGTACATTGCAGGGTAGTACCGCCGGGGAGGGGAAGAGGGTTTTTAAGTGAGTAATTTGTTTTCTGCGCCCTGAAGTCCTCTCTTCCAGTGTCTGCTTCATAAATAAGGAAATCCGCTGGAGCTTTGCCAAAAAAAAATCTCTGTGTCCCAGATCTATAACTGAATGATGGTATTTTAAATGTATGTATTATATTTATATATTTATATGTGTTAATTTAACATATGTCTACATCCGGGATCTGTATGTATGTACACACACGTCTACACATACATATATATATAAACCCAACTCAGGTGACTTAAAATACGTCATTTCAACTGTCAGTGATGCCACTCTCTCTCCGTTGGGGCCCTTCTGGTGGCTGTGAACAATGCTGAGAAGCCCTGCGATTGTCTGCTCTGGTGAGAACTCATTTTCTTCGCTGAAACTGTAAGCAGTAACAGCCCCAACGGGGTTCCCGCTCGGGGCCTTGGGCCCCTGGCAGACCACGCATGACTTCGGGTGGTCTTTGCACCCACCTGCTCACCAACCCTTCTCAGAAGACTGACTCAGCAACATTCATACATAGAAGGGCTATTTTTTAAAAACATAGAAGTGTTATCGTAATTATTAAAATTCTAGAATTTATTTAATAACGTTACTGAATTTATGCTATTAGTGATGATGCGTCTTCTCCATTAAAAGTACAATTATCTTTCAAGGAAGAAATCTGTTATTTTTCCCTTGAAAAATGACCTCATACCAAAAAAACAATCTCCGACACCACACAGCCAGCATAGACGGTGAGTTACCTAGACCCATATAGCTAGAGGTTCTGCCTGCAGGAAGGGCCTGGAACCAGAGGACAATTACAGCCAGCTGACAAAAACTTAGACTTTTGACTCCTGGGGCCTCCATGGAGTGAAGGTCAGATCACATGTACCCCTTAATAGAGCCAAAGCATCAAGTGACCAAATCATCCAATAAATATCCCCTTCTTATAGCCAGAACCGAGGCAGCCATGTTTTCTTGACTGACTTTCCCATTGTACATGTCAACAAAAATGCATCAGCTTGTTGAAAAGAAATTTAGATTAGTACTTTCCAAGCTTCAATATGAAGACACTTCTTCTAAGGGGAAAACTGTATCATCAATGACTGACTTATAATTTTGATTAATAATGTTACTTAAAAATGCGCAAGCATAAAACTAGGTATAACTTCCCAATGCTCATGGTCTCGTGATAAATCAAACAGAATAAAAAATTTAAAATTCCAATTAGCAGCATGAAAGCACAGTGTTCTTTTGCCGAAAATACTATTGCAAACTTGTAACATGTCAGGTGTGCTTGTAGCCACAACACAGACTCTTTTTTAAAGTTTGGTTTATTACGCCTACCATGTGATAATTCGATTCTTCTACCATTTTTCTCTTTCTAAACTATTTTAATTTTGTTTTTTTTTTAAAGATTTTATTTATTTATTCGACAGAGATAGAGACAGCCAGTGAGAGAGGGAACACAAGCAGGGGGAGTGGGAGAGGAAGAAGCAGGCTCATAGCGGAGGAGCCTGATGTGGGGCTCGATCCCAGAACGCCCTGAGCCGAAGGCAGACGCTTAACTGCTGTGCCGCCCAGGCGCCCCTAAACTATTTTAATTTTAGAGTACACTTGGTTATCATTCAAAGGAAAACATCAAACTATGAAATTGTTACAGAGTATGCCCCCAACAACAATGAAGGAAATGTTGGGGGCAGCATCCTGGCAAACGGTTTAGGCACCATGCCATCCGTCTTGGCAACATCCTCTAAAAAAAAAATACACTGTTAGGGGTACTATGACAGAATTCAGCACCAATAGAAGTAAGTCAAAGCAAATCGACCTCTAGAATAAAGAGGACAAGGGCACCTGAGTGGCTCAGCTTGTTAAATGTCTGAGTTCAGCTCAGGTCATGATCTCTGGGTCCTGGGATGGAGCCTTGCATTGGCTCCCTGTTCAGCAGGGAGTCTGCTTCACCCCCTCTCCTAACCGCCCCCTCTGCCCCTCCCCCTCCCTCCTCATGCACGCTCTCTCGCAAATAAATAAAATCTTAAAAATAAATAAATAAATAAAATAAAGATGACAAGAAGACATCTTTTTCTGGGTAGGATTTAGGAATTTGTGATAATTTGAGGAAACATTTTTCTAAATAATAACTTTTCATATTTACCAGATGCTTGCTCATTTTGCTTTTTTTTTAATTTGAAAGTTAGAAACAAATATCATAAGAGAACATTTTAGTTGCCTCCTTTTATACCCACGAGCCACTTCCTTTCTAAATTGTGAAAAGCTCGTTGCAAAATGCCTGTCCTTTATTCAAACGCCTCCCAGAGTGTTGCAGGACCCGCGTGATTCGCTCCCGGGGTGCCAGGCAGTCACGAGCCAGCGGACCGGCAGCTGCACCAGTTTACTTACAGATTTCGGGGTGATTTGACTTGAATGAGGTGCACATAATGCCAAGAATTTCTACATTCACTCTTTTACGTTCCCAGAGAATTGCTAGCCAAACGCTGCTCTCCGAATTGCCCGATATTCATGGAAGTGGATTTTGACTTTTGACAGCCATTCATTTTATTGGCTTGTCACTTGGGAAATTTTTATTGGATGCTTTCAGTAACAATTTCTAATTCAAGTGTGCAAATATCAAGAAATTTCGTGGGTTTTTTTGTTTTTTGTTTTGCTTTGTTTTGTTGGTTTTTTTTTTTTTTTTTTTTTTTTTTTTTTTTTTTTTTGCTTTAAAGGCTTATCCCCCCCTCTCTTGGAGCTTTTTAAATTAATTCTTCTGGAATTAATTCCACAAAGAAAAAACACCTCCCGAGGATCCACAATGCAGCCCTAAAAGACGTGCGGCATCTTTTGCTTATTAGGAAGTGTTGTTTAAGAACATCCTCCAACAGTAATTTATTCTAACAAATTGAGTATTGTATTAATAATCTAGAAGGCATGACGGGCATGTGAGTAAATAGCCAATCTATATATAGTTAAGATATCTGGGCAAACTCTGTAAAATTGTGTTCCTACAATTGTCCTTAAAATGTGCTTAGCATTTTTGCATATTTTAATGCTAATTCTACGCATAATCCCCCAAGAAAGATTTTTGTAAACATTTTTAAGAAGAGAAAGCACCCTCAAAGAGACAGCTTTGTTTGACTCAGGATTTTTCAGAAGTTATTGAGCCAAAATTTAAACTCAAGCCAGGTTCCCCAGTGTTCCCACTGCACCTAATAGAAAATAGACAATCATCTCAGGGGATTCTGATCCTCTCAGCAAAGGGGCAAAGAGAAGAACATGAACTATGTTGAGACTTTGCATTAATTCCTTCAACAAATATTTATGATACATACAGACTATAATTTAGACTATCCTAATCTAAACGCTGCAATTAAAGAAATCGTTTATGCAGGGGCGCCTGGGGGGCTCAGTCGTTAAGCGTCTGCCCTCGTCTGCCCTCCGCTCAGGTCATGCTCCCAGGGTCCTGCGATCGAGCCCCGCATCAGGCTCCCTGCTCAGTGGGAAGCCTGCTTCTCCCTCTCACATTCTCCTTGCTTGTGTTTCCTCGCTCGTTGTCTATCTCTGTCAAATAAATAAATAAAATTAAACAAAAAAAAAAAAGAAATCATTTGTGCTGAGCCACAAACCAAGTCTTGGAAAATTTCAAATCATTGATGTACATTGACCACATAGAGTAGACTAAAACCCACAAGAAGTTAACTACGAAATCCTGAAATATTTGGAAATTAAGAAATATACTTCATAAAAGGCACAGCATAGGGAATATAGTCAATGACACTGTGACAGCGTTGTTTGGTGAAGGATGGTAGCTACACCTGTAGTGAGCACAGTATAATGTAGAGAAAGATGGAGTCACTATGTTTTATACCTGAAACCAAAGCAACATTGTGTGTCAACTTAGATAAACAAAAATTTTAAAAATAAAAATAAATACACTTCAGTTGAACATTCAGGTGAATGTCCTAACCATCTCCTTTGCCCAGTTTCTAATATTTCAGTAGTCTGTTTTTTTTAACATCGATCCATGCACGTTCCTTGTACATTCAGCGTACTAATTATTTTGCCTTATACGTGTGTTGAAAATCATTTATCTCACTTTCTGACTTTTCTTGTGACTTTTTGTCAGTTAGAAGATTTAACTTTTATATAGCCAGCTTTGTCATGTTTCTCTCATGATTTTTATTTTTCATCTTATTTAATAAATCCTGTTCTTTGTTGAGATCATAAAATTATTTTTCTACAGTTTAATATGTAACTTTTTTCAGAATCAGGTTATTAATATATCTGAGGTTTATAGTGTATGGGGTGAAATAAGAGCCACAGTTTATGTTTTTTCATGTGCAAAACCAACTGTCTCAACACCCAGGTGTAAAGTCCTACATTTACTTCTCTGTTTTCAGATTCTCCCTCCTTTCCACTGATTCATCGATCCATCCCTNCACGACTATTTCCCCCTCTTAATTTCTATAACATTATCGTAAGACTTACTAACCAGTGGCGTAAGTCTTGTCCAGTATCAGAATTGCCCTTGGTATAGTGGTTAGATGTGGGGGCGGAAAATTATTCGATAAATTTAATGATTAATCTCAGTCTTTTAGGGGGACGGTGCCTCTGGATTATGACCTCCCCAAGTGTTTCTCAGCTTCCCCCTCCCCTTGCCCTTAAGTCAGACAGAAAGTCCAAAGTGTGGTAGAATGGGAAGAATGCCCTTCCTCGGCTGGGATAAGGCTGTGGGAGAGTCTTCTGTTCTGAGGGTACAGTCGGCCCCCCTCATCCACGGGAGATATGTCCCAGACTCCCAGTGCATGCCTGAAGCCACAGATAGCACCAAACCCTAGATACACTGTGTTTTTTCCTGTACATACATTCCTATAATAAAGTTTAATTTATAAATGAGGCAGAGTAAGAGACGAACAACATTAACAATAATAAAATAGAACAGTTACAACACTATACTGCACTAAAAGTTATGTGAATGTGGTCTCTCTCAAAATATCTTATTGTGCTGTACTCACCCTTCTCCTTGGGTTGATGTTAAATGATAAAATGCCGCCTGGAGGAGACGAAGTGAGGTGACTGATGGAGGCATGGCCAAGTAACATTAGGCTGCTGTTGACCTTCTGACTTGATGTCTGAAGGAGGCTCGTCTGCTACTGAACCGAGGTTGGCTGTGGGGAACTGCAACGGTGAAAAGCGAAACCATGAGGAAGGGGGAACTATTGTATTGTGCCAGGATTACCCTGCTCTCCCCTGCCAAAGCCAGGAGATCTTTCTAGATCTTCACTGTGAGATCCCGATGGAGTTCCTGGAGGGAATGAAAATGTTTGCCACCCTCCACCTCCACCCCAAGATATAGCCCCCAGGAGTTTCTCACTCTCATACCAATCCACACTCAGCTTCCAGAAGTTTATTAAAATTGTCATTGCAAGTGAAGAAATCACCAAAAGTAAGATACGCAGAGACAAGGAGATGAAAGGTATAAAAGAGAAACTGAAGGATGGGGAAGGTAGATTTAAAAGCTGCAACACACATCTAACCAAAGTTCCAGGAGGAAACAAATTTTTAGAATTGAAAAAAGATATGAGTCTTTTCATTGAAAGAGCTCCCCATGGATTCCAAGGTAATTCCAATAACATGGGGGTTAAAAGAGTTAAAAGACATAAATAATTCTCTAAAGATATATGGGGGGGAAGGAATAGAGAGAAAAAGGAATACAAGCCAGAAAAATAGGAGACATCAATGATTGGTGGAGAGAGTAAGAAGACAATGCAGCGAAGGAAAGTTTGAGTCAAGAGTACCAAGACACTAAGATCAAAGAAGCCGAATGAGGGGCGCCTGGGTGGCTCAGTCGTTAAGCGTCTGCCTTAGGCTCAGGGCGTGGTCCTGGCGTTCTGGGATTGAGCCCCACATCAGGCTCCTCTGCTGGGAGCCTGCTTCTTCCTCTCCCACTCCCCCTGCTTGTGTTCCGTCTCTCACTGTCTCTCTCTGTCAAATAAATAAATAAATAAAATCTTAAAAAAAAAAAAACAAAAAACAAAGAAGCCTAATGTGCACCAAGTTTTAATATGAAACAAACAAAGCATCGAGTGCTACAGAGCATGAGAAGAACCTCAGAACTGAGAAAAGGCCATGAAATTTGCCAAGAAATAGATCATTTGTGATTTTAAAGTCAGTCATTTTCATACAATGATAATGACAGTGGACATTAGAATAGGAAGGAAGTGAGTAGAAAGAAATCTAAGAATTCTAATCATATATTATTGAGATCCCGGGAGCATAAGTGTATCAACCTCTGCTCTGTTAATGTGAAATAAAGTTGTTTCATCTACGAATTTAGTTATATTGATGTATGTATATATACCTCACCCTTTTCTGTAAATAACTACTGAATTTATTGGAGCTGAAGACGGCAGCAGTGATGGCAAGGACATTGCCCAGGATGGGAGGAGATTTGCAATCTAGTTCCAGTTTGTCAGAGAGTGAGACCCCCCCACAGGACCACATGGAGAGGAGGGAGGTTCAGACTGAGCGGTTCACAGTTATCAGCAGAGGCACCTTGGCATGCTGCCTAATTTCAACTGATGTTAAAATTGAACTTTGGTGACAATGTATATTTCATACCGTCTTTCACATGGCGTGTTGTGCTGAATGGGTCATATGATGAATGAGAGAGTAGGGTGCCACTTGCTGCAAGTAACTGGTAAGCACATTGCATAACGTCAAGCCACCATCAAAGAAAAGCATGTGTTTCTTCAATTTGTGAGAACTCTGTCTCGTGCATATAGAACATATCTTGGTCAGGATGGGATACGGCTCTTTTCAGTCACTAGCCCAGGAATGAAGGGGGGCCATACGTGTGGATCTCTTCACACACGCTGTAAGACACTGATATTCTGTAGCTGGGATTACGGTTACAATTAGTGCTGTCTTTTAGTATATTTAACTTGCTCAATTCCCTTAAGTATAATAACCATAAGTCTGTATTTGAAAATGTGTTATGAGCACAAAGTGGTTCATAACTACTGACTTTAATCATCATTGAGATCCCTTCTAGCCAGAATATTCTATCATTTTAAGACAATATATACTAGTTTTGATGTCCATTAGAAATCAATCCCTCTACTTCAAAGGACTGAGATTGATCTTTAAAAACATTTTTTTTACCTTGATGAATTTAGAGCATCAAAAAAGTCTATCCCAAGAATGATTTTTGGCTCAGGATCTATAACACTTTAATTTGAGCAAAAGCAGATAATTCCCCCCCCCCCCGTTTTTTACTCTTGCCTTGTGTTTTTCTTCTTTGGAGACATGCCAACACATGTAAATAGCTATGTTAGACTACTAATACTACCACCCTTTTTTGAGAAAATAGTTTGTTATTTGAAGAACACCTCACCGAAGATGTATGCAAATTAAACCACAATGAGATACCATTGCCCCCCTATTACAATGACTAAAAATTTTAATGGATCATACCAATGTTCCCAATGATGTGGAGGAAGTGGAACTCTCACACAGTGCTGGCGAGAGTGTAAAATAGTGCAACCAGTTAGGAAAACACTTAGAAAGTTTCTTAAAAAGTTAAACATTTACCTATCATCCGTTGCAGCCATGCTACGCCAAGGAATTTAGCCAAGAGAAATAGGGGGTACATCCTTAGAAAAACTCGTAACCAAATATTCAAGGCAAGTTTATTTGTAATAATCAAGAACTGGAAATAATCCAAATGCCCATCAGCAGGCAGAGGAGTGAAGGGTGGAAATCCTAAACAATGCGCTAATCCTCAGCAACCGAAACAATGACTTCTACACACACTGCAACGTGGGCAGGTATAATTTAATTCCCCAAGCAAAAGGAGCTGGATAAAAAGCATGCAAAGGGTACAATTCGATTTATGTGAAATTCTAGAACATGTAAACTCATACATAGTGACACAAAACAGATCATTGGTTGGGGGTCAAAGATCGACAGGAGGGGACTCTATTTCTTCATGTTCTCAAATAGGAGGGAATGGAGTTGTTCATGATATTCCTTTATGATCCTTGGTGCAGAGGGGGCAATGTTTGAAAGGCACAAGAAAACTTTTGGGGGCAGGCTGACAAATATGGTCACTATCTTGATCGTGATGATGGTTTCACAGGGAGATACAAGTGTCAAAATTCATCAAAGTTATATACACTTCCTTTTATGCAGTTTATTGTATGAATTATACCTCCAAAGGTCTGTTGAAGTAAAGACGCACTACCTCTCTGTGCTGTTAAGATTAAATGAGCTAATTCTGACATGTAGTAAAGCCCTGAGTAAATATTAGCTATTCTTCTTATTATTATCAGCCAAATGGGGACCGGGCCAGTTCCCACCTCACTGGATTGGGGGCAGAACAGAGGGAGTCACCCGTGTACAATGCCTGACCCCTGAACTAAGCGCCTTCTCGGATATTATCAGGAGATGGGGGCAGTGGGTAGAGAGTGTCTGCTCTTACTATTATTATTTGCTTGTTCACAATACTTAAATAGCCTCTTTACCTTCCAAAAACTTTGATGGATATTAGCTTGGTCTAGTTTCCCACTAGCCCGGTGAAGTAGGTCCAGACTGGCCAGACATTACTGCTAGGGGACCCCACGGGTGCCGCTGACAATTTAGTTCCAGAGCCCTGGCTTCTCCTTATCGTGAGAAGCGATGTCTGTTCCTGTTGGAAGTACTTATTGAGGAGCCACTGTTTCTGGGTACTGTGTACTGAGTACAGAGGTGTAAACTCTTGTTCCAGTCTTTAAGAAAATGTACCCTCCTCGGGGTGCCCGGGTGGATCTGTCGTTAAGCGTCAGCCTTTGGCTCAGGGCATGATCTCAGGGTCCTGGGATCGAGTCCCACATCAGGCTCTCTGCTAATCAGGGAGTCTGCTCCTCCCTCTGCCCCTCCCACCCCCTTGTGGCTCACTCGTGTTCTCTTTCTGTCTCTCTCAAATAAATAAAAAATCTTAAAAAAAAAAAAAGAGAGAAAGAAAATGTAGCCTCACTGAGACGCGGCATGCACTTTAATAATCGTAGCATTTACCAGGTTTATCCCAGGCCAGGCACCAGGTCACACACTTCACAAGCATTTCTCACTTAACCAACCCTATGGGTGGGTATGATTAGTATTATCATTATGATTATTATTTTACATGATGGGATTTTAACATAAACTCCAAACCATCATCCTAAAGTCCTTCTACTAGAAACTGTTCCGTTGGCCCTTACCAGTTTCTTCCCTGTAAGAAGTTATTAGTTCGGGTTTCCAACCAATCAGAGCCTTGGAGAGAACAGCTGAGCTGCGTTGCTCTGTGAAAGGCTCTGGTGGGGAGAACGTAACCTTGCGGAGCGGAGTCTCAGGGTGGTGGCAGAGCATCCTTGGGCAGGACGGGCAGAGCCGCGGAGAGGAATCGGACAGGGTTTTCCTGCTGAGGGTCCTGCTCCAGCTCCTGGGAAGAGCCGACCCAGGGGCCCCCAGGGGTGGGTGGCAGTTCTGGGAGGAGGGGGCCGCTCAGGTGGGCTGAGAAATATCACAGGCCCTTCCTGTGAGGGCCTACCACTGGTTAGAGACGGGTCTTCTGAGGGCAAGGAAAGAGAATTTCAACAAATCCAGTCCAATTTCTTTTGTCTGTGCAAGTGGTGCTCGTGAGTCTCTGGTTTTGTCCTTTGGCCCCACTTAGATTTCATTTCAAATCCCTCAGTGTCCCCACATCCTGAGGTGGTTCTGATCATTAGTAGATGTTCACTTTGGTTTATAACTTTCTATTTATTACAAAATGTTAAATGTTTAGTATCTAATATAACCTAGGGGAAAATCCATGTGGTTGATCTCTCAAAGAGGATTATGGCAAACGTAGGTGCTCAACCCTTGACCAGTAAGTAGAAAGTCAAGCTCTGTGTGGGCAACACAACGGAAAGTTCGATTTCGGAACATGCAACTTGGCAGGTTGAAAAATTGTTTGAAACAAAAGAATTCTGCTCCGACTTAAGGCCTCTCTTAACAAGACAGGAAATCGCTCACCTTGGAGAGTTGCAATAACATCTTTTCACCCACATATGTGAAGGCACCTTTCCTCAACTCTCGGGTCTCGTCCGCAGAATGGGGTGGATGCCATCTACCGCACCCACTTCACAGGGATGTCGTGAGGACCCAAGGAGATCGTGCCCATGGGAGAGCTTCGGAAAAAAGGAAATAAGATAGAAAAATAACATGGTGTTCTTGCTGATATGAAGAACGATGGTAAAGATGATCTTTTCTTTTGTTTCAAGTGAACAATCTGCCCTATGTCTTACCAGCTGGTACAAGACTGACCATCCACCACTGGACTGTGATTCCTTCTCTTTAAAGTTCTTAGCTTTGATTGAAACACGATCTTGAGGGCTGTCTGGGTGGCTCAGTCGGTTAAGCAGCTGCCTTCGGGTCAGGTCATGATTTCGGGATCCTGGGTTTGAGCCCCATGTCTGGCTCCACGGCCAGCGGAGAGTCTGCTTCTCCCTCCCCCTCCCCCTCCTTTTCTCCTTCTCCCTGCTCATGCTCTCTCTCTCTCTCAAATAAATAAATAAAATCTTAAAAAAAAATGAACATGATCTTGAGCAGCTGGTCAGACTTAACCTTTTTGTAGCCATTTATATCTCTGCAAAGATGAGATGTGAAGGGGGCTTACCCATTCCATTTTCCTTTCCCTCTGGGGAATCATGGATAAGAGGAGAGGATGGCATGAACCCCAGTGTCATGAGAATCTAGATTTTAATTTAGGTGACTTGACACATAGAGTAAAACCTTCAGAAAAACTCCTTATTCTTGTTAGGGCTCAGTGTTCTCTCCCAGTTTCAGCAAGAGAGTAGGTGTGTTGTTCCAAATTTCTAAAAATTCTAAACTTTCATGACAGTAACTTGCCAGGTAGTGATACGACACCTGGCAAAGAAGGTTTCCTTCTCTCCGTTTGCACAGGGAAGCGGGTAAGGGGAGCCAAGTGATTTGTCTGAAGTTCACAGAGAACTATCAGTTGCCAAAGCCAAGTCTCCCTCTTTTGGTTTCTCTGGAGGGCGGAATGAGTTCACCGTGTCAGCCCGGATGTCATTACATACAACGTGTCCATGGTCTCTCTCAAGCCTTGGCTCTCACCCACGCACATTAGAGTCATGGCACTTTTTAAAAATACAAAACCATAATGAGATACCACCCACACCCATTAAGATGGCTACAAACAGACAGACAGACCACCAAACAGGAAATAACAAGTGTTGGCGAAGATGTGGAGAAATTGGATCCCTTGTGCCCTTTGGGTAGGAATGTAAAATGGTGCGGCCTCTGTTAAAACAGTATGGAGGCTCTTCCTCAAAAACATTGAACTGCCTGTTCCAGCAATTCTACTTTCAGGTATATAGACAGAAGAACTGAAGGCAGGATGTCAGAGAGATAATTGCACACCCGTGTGCACTGAGGCATTATTCACAATAGCCGAAAGGTGCAAGAAACCTAAGAGTCCATCACCAGACGAGTGGATAAGCAAAATGTGCTGTATCCATACAACTGAATATTATTCAGCCTTCAAAACCAAGGGAATTCTGACACCCGCGACCACATGGATGGACCTTGGGAACATTATGCAAAATGAAACAAGCCAGACACAAAAGGACCAATACTATATGATTCCGCTTACATGAGGCACCAGAGTAGCCGAATGCATAGAGACAGCCCAGGGGCTGGGAGGAGAGGTGAAGGAGAAATCACTGTTTAATGGGAAGAGAGCCTCAGTTTGGCAAGGTGAATTTTGGGGATGGATGGTGGTGATGATGGCGGAGCCACGTGAATGTACTTAACACCACTGAACTGAACACTTAGAAATAGCTAATGTGGTCAGTTTTCTTTTATGTGTATTTTATCACAATTCAAAATAATTTTTTTAAATACTGGAACCAGGGTCGGACTTCCGGACTCCCTGAGGGTGGGGTCAGGGCTCTGGCATGTTGTAAAAGCTCGTAGGAGTTTCCTGCTGCGCAGTGAGTATTGAGAAGCTTCGCTCCAGAACCTCAGGCCCCCACTAGGCCGTACTCCTTGGAAACGCTCATCTTTGCGGCCAAAATGTCATTTGGTAGTTTAAGCCAAAATAAAAACGAAAATCACTGGCATCACCTCCCGTGAATATTCTCTTGAGCGTATTCTTCTTGGAGAAAAGAAAAGAAGCTTCTGTCTTGGGTTTGCCGACAAGAAAGAGTCTTCTGTGGGCTTATTCTATTCTGAAACAAACCTCACTCTGAATTCTCTGACCCAGAGAAACAAGCTCTGGTATCTGGAGAAAGCAAACGGATCCCAGGCTCCAATCAAGGCGAGAATGCCTGGGGAATCACAAGAGCATTACGGTGTTGTATAAATTTCTGGTGAGGTTTCAGCCTGCAGCATTGTCCTGAATTCTATGCAAAACACCAGGGATGCTGGTGAATTGGAAGGTGACTTGGATAATCACGGGCCTCGGGCCTTACTGCGATGATGAAGTTAGAAAAAAAAATAGGTTTACAGTCAGAGGAAGAGAGGAAATGAAGGAAGAGGAGGTTTATGGAGTGCGCCAGAGGATGGAGGAGAGCGTGCGTTGCAAAGCATCTGAGAGAATGATGTTCCACTCTAAAGCTACTCAGCGTGCATTCCCTTCTGCAAAAAAGTGGCAAGGAATTTGGTTTAGGTCTGGGGAAGGGAAGGACCAATGGGGAGGGGTCGACCCTTAAAGTCTTTTATCTTTGTTACCAGTATGGGGGCGGGGTGTCTCATTCTCATTCTGGCGATTGCTATCTTCACACCAGTAAGTTGGTGCCTTGTTTGGGGCATTACTGTCCAAGGGAATTTTCTGCTATGATGGAAATGTTCCAGGGGTGTGCGGGAACCGGTTTTTATTGGCTTGGTGGAGTTGGCTGTTTTATTTTCAGGACTTTTATGAGCTGGTTGTTAAGCATCATCATTATTTAAAAATTAAATTCCATAAATGTATTAAATATTATATTAAAAATAAAGGTAATAAATACCCCAAACTCATTACAGTTAATTATTTTACTCCTATGTATGCCCTGAGGTTTGCACTGTCCAATATGGCGGCCACTAGCCACACAGGCCAACTGAGTACTTGAAACTGCCTCGTGTGACTGATGAAGAGAGTTTAAAGTGTTATATAACTTAAATTAATTTCTATTTAAGAAGCCACGTGTGGCTAGTGGCTACTAGTAGTAATGGAGTGTGCAAGTCTGGGGTTTTCGCACAAAGCGATGTATCTCATTGATGACTGTTAGAAGAGCATTTATTTCAGCTGCTAAATGAGTATCTTTCCTTTCATTTCAATGAATTTGGTTTTTATTATCGTTTGGATCTGACCTCAAGTTATTTGGGAGGGCAGTGGTGGAGGGAGTGGAAGACAGTGAGGGAGACAGAGATTCCTTCTAAATTGAGTTCTTGTGCATTGGGAGTTTGCACGCTCACGCCCGCAGGAAATGTTTTAGCCTGTGAGTGGAAGGACGCTGATAGACAGCATACCTGCCTGGTCCAGAGCTGACCTTAGACGCTGGGTGACATGGGCAAGCATTTCTGGGGTTTCCTTAGAGTTTAGGAACAACATCAGACTCCTCAGGTGCACAGGGGACTCCATCCGGGATCCCCTAGTTCCAAAACCACCGCGGTCTGACTCCTTTTTTAAGGCAGTGAGCTCAGCTTTGCCAGCCTAAGGTCAGCCCGGCCAGCCGGCTGGGAAGTGCTGGACAATTAGCCCCTACAGCTATTGCTTCAGATGTGCTCATCCCCCTGCCCCGTCCTCCCGTTCTCCCAGGTAGCTCCCTGCTTTGATTTCCCTGCAGGTTTCAAAAAGGATGCATTAAATTATAATCACTAGCTGTTTTGTGAGCAGCCTTTTGTGACCAATAATGAGTGTAATGAAAGAAAAGAAAAAGGGAAAATGGGGTGATTGAAGCTCACCAGGGTGCTTTTGCTGAGCTGTTTGTAAAGCAACACAGACAGACAATCGGGGCCCTTTTTTGCCCGTTCATTTGTATCTGTGTTTTCATTTGTCGCTGAAAGGTGAGCCTGTTTATTGGGCATCTGCTAGACAACAGAGACCCTTTTACTTAACCTAAGGTGGGCTCGTGGAGACCGTGAGTCACGTGACTCCGCCTTCTGCTGGGCTGCCTTTGCAATCTTGTGTCTAAATGAGTCAGCTCAGTGCGCCTGCTCTGTGATTAAAGGAAAACTACAGCTGGGACTCTTCCCGTTAAACCTTTGACATCCTAATAAAGCTGCCCCTCCTTCCTCGCCCCAGAGCTTCGGGCTCTTTGTGCTCGTGTGGACCACTGAACAGCTCCTAATGTCTTCCTAAAAAGATAGTGATCTAATCATAATACTCCCATTGTCTAAAATCTTTAGCGGTCCCCCACTACCTGTGCGCAGCTAAAAATGACCTTCAAGGACCTTTGTGGGGCTGATTTCACATAACTGTGTCATTAGATGGGAAGTTCTCTGAGAGCAGGGACTCTATCTTGCTCAGCATTTTTTTTTTTTTTGAGATTTTATTTATTTATGGGGGGGAGCCGAGGGAGAGGCCCAGGGGGCTCCATACTAAGCCCCATGCGGGGCTCGATCCCATGACCCTGAGACCGTGACCCGAAACCAAGAGTCAGACGCTTAACTGACCGAGCCACCCAGGCGCCCCCCTTGGTCAGCTATTTAGTCCATGAGCAGGTAGCAAAGGGCCGCGCACTTACAAGATGCGTGAGTTTGGGGGACCGGAGTGAATCTAAAGCAAGCACACAGGCACAAACCAGAAATTCCAGTCTTGTCATTAGGTGCTGTTACTCGGGTACGCAGACTTAAAAAAAAATGAGAAACACCCAAAGTTGGTACTTTTTCCTAGAGGAATCATTTTCAATTTTTTTCTAATAGCAGAAACTTTATACATAGCTGATGCCTGCTGTCAAGTCGTATGTCAGAAATTCTGTATCTTGGCCCAGCCCCGGCCCAGGTTCCCGAGGCACATCGGAGACCACACTGAGGCCAGCCAGAGGAACTCCTCTGCAGAAACGGACTCGGAGTCAGGCAGAGAACGGGGCTGGAGTCAGGGGCCGCCTTCCGCGCCTGTCCGGCATCAACTGGCTGGAAGAGCTTCGACAAGTTGCTTCACCCTCTGGCACATCATTTCTCTTTCGCAAAATGGAAATGGGGCCGAATGGGCACCAGTGTCTCTCTGCTCTAATATATTGTCCATGCTTTTAAAGGGCGCCTTAAACACTGCCAAGGACACAGAGACCCAGAATCCGTTGCTTTCCATTTGGGGGCCCGTGAATCTTACGTATCAAAGGCTTGAGCATGGGTTCTATTAGGGTTCATTCAACAGACATCTGCCCCTCCCCCAAGCCGGAGACTTGAAGGGCGAGCCTGTGTTACTGTGGACTCTGCTGACTTCTGGGTGACCACTGCTCTTCGCCCAAGGTGTTCAAGCCCCTCTGCGGAACGATACTAGGGAAGTTGTTTAGACAAGCCTCCTGAACATCCCTCCCCCCAATTCCAACCCAATGTTAACTACCCTTTGGCGCTGATTCTGAGGACTGTGCGTCCTTGCTCCTGCCGCGGGCACTGTGGGTCATCACCAGGTCCCCCCTTTAGGAGGGGCACGTGCAAGCCCCAGCCCCCTGGGAAGATCGGCTGCTGAGGCCCTACAGCTGCAGCCCTCACTGGGGACCCCGCAGTGCCTTAGGGACTCGCCTCACCCCAGGTCGTGCCCGGTGGTAGAATTAAACACAGAGGCCAAGTCTTTGTCATTCCTCCACTGAGAGGTGGAGTTGAATCCCACCGCCCACCCACCTGGAAGAAATCGTCACAGCCTCCATGTCCCAAAATGATTTCTGGAATCTACTTCTTCCGCCTCCTTGTCACCATTGCTTGGAAGCACCCAGACTGTGATGGGCGCCATATAAATTCCTGGCAGAGGGATGTGAGGCCGAATTGCCCTAAATCAGCTCTGCTGCCTTTAGGCCACAAATTCTTCTTCTTTTCTCCTTCTCCTTCTCCTTCTTTTTTTCCTGCTGCAATTTCCTCATAATGTCAACAACTGAAGACTAGAAAAATTCCTAGACATAGGGGCGCCTGGGTGGCACAGCGGTTGAGCGTCTGCCTTCGGCTCAGGGCGTGATCCCGGCGATCTGGGATCGAGCCCCACATCAGGCTCCTCCGCTAGGAGCCTGCTTCTTCCTCTCCCACTCCCCCTGCTTGTGTTCCCTCTCTCGCTGGCTGTCTCTATCTCTGTCAAATAAATAAATAAAATCTTAAAAAAAAAAAATTCCTAGACATAAAAATAAAATTTAAAATTGATACCATCTCTCCACTCGGATGTTTTCCCCCAAAGTTTCCAGAATGTATATTGGGTCCCTGTGCAATGGAAAATACATGTAAAATATCAGCTTTGTGTCTTACATTGAGGGAGAGATGGTAAGAAAATAAGGCATTAAAGAATGGCTGGAACTCAGCCTTCTGGGGCCACCAGCGCTTGGGGTAACATGGGGTCGCAAGTCTGGGAGGTGGGGCGATGCTCGGGGCACCTGGGAAAGCGCGTCTGTCCTGGGAGGTAACTCCAAAGTAACGATTTCCACGGTGTGGTCGGACGATGACTGTCACTGTTCAAGCCGCTCCCACGCTCCATGTCACCTCTGATGAAAGTTCATTTAGTGCGAATCCCGAGTTGAGGCTAGCTCTTTGTTCCAAGATCACTGGAACTCATGTCAGCCACGCCCACACTTCTCTTGATGACACGAGCAGGGAAAACCCAGGGCAGAATTCGGGGTGATGTCCACATTTACAAGGCCCTGGATTCCTTCTCTCTGGGCACTCTGTTGTTCAAGGATGTTGAGTTTCCATAGCAGGCATCAAGAGTTGTGATCCCAAAAGCCCCGTGATAATGGGATGCTTTCCAAGTGTCCTGAGAATCCCGAAAGTGTGTCTCCCCCAGATACCTTTGAGAGGACCTCTCCCACAAATGCAAGCTCACGGAAGCTCCAAGGTAGGGGTTTCCAGTTCTCCCTTTGTGACCTCTCTGGGTGTACCTCAATTTACCTAAAAAAAGGAGCTATGTAGGTTTCAAAGCTAAGGTGATTTTTAACCCCTTGAATTTTTATAAATAATTATATTCATTCAATAAAGCAGTCTGGGAAGGTATGGCCTGATGGATCAGATCAAACAAATATCAAATTTCAGAGGGGCCTGGAATCGATGTCGTAGGCTTTCTGTCCTCTGCATTGCCCTCCTTAATCCCTTAATCCCACTTTTCTAGAACATAAAGGAAGAGGCTGGAAGCAAGTCTTGGGGGTGGGGGAACCCAAATGCCTACGAGAGGAGCACATAGGTTTTTCTCAGGAATAAGGAGGTCAGAGGCCTTCATCAAACCAGGCCCATCCCCGGCTCGGAAGAAACGTTGCAGCTTCTTTGCAGCACCCCCGACGCGTACCGGTGCGCGCCTGGGCTCCAGGGTAGCTCCGAAGGCTTTCCTGGAGAACAAAGGGCTACCTTTTCAGGCTCTGTGCGCTCCAGATGGCCTTGCTGCTCAGAGAGGTCCCAGCGGGCAGCTGGGCACTACCTGGGAGCTTGGGGAAAATCTCAGTTCGCCAATCCCGTGCCCTCAGTCGGAATCTGCATTTTTCACAAGCCCCCTCACTGAATCCTTGGCACACCAAGGTTTGAAAGGCACGGGTGTGTAGGCTCCGTCCTTACCAATAGCTCCTGAGGCTTGAGCTGCACAGCCCACAGGACCTCCCACCATTGTCTGCGGTGTCTGCACTCCGGCCCTGCCTCCTCCGGGCAGCAATCCGCCCACTTTCTGCAGCCGGATTGGCCCCTTCGTCACCCTCCGTCATCCTCCTCCTCCTCCTCGTGGAGTCCCTGGATGCCTCCTGAGCCTGGCATGCAGACTTCTGGGAGATCTGGACCCCAGGCGCCCCTCCAGCCTCCCCTGTCACGGCTGCAGCTTTGTGACCCTGCACGTTCCATGTGGATTCTGGCCTTCGTGCCCTTGCTCTTGGAATCTGGGCCTGAAATGCCCTCCTGCCCACCCACCCATCGTTTAAGACTTAGCTGAGGCATCCCTTATTTTAGGAAGTCCTCGGTGGCCTGTGTCCACCCAATCGCCAGGGCGCACACACACTCGCATACACTCCAAGCTGGGAGAGGCACCCCTCCCCACGGCGCCATACTGCTGCCTGGGGCATAGCGCTCTTACTGCATCCTGCATGGGTTTACAAGGGTCCGTCCCTGCCAAGACGCTGAGGGCCTGGACCAGTGAGGCCGTCTTAGGCTCAGTGTGGTGGAGTGATGAGTATGGACTCTGGAGCTAGCCAGCTGGCATCATGTCCCAGCTTTGCCACTAACTAGCTGTGCCGCTTCGGACAAGTTACTTACCTCTCTGTGCATCAGCTTCATTATCTGTTAAAAAGGCAGACTTTGAGGTCTCTACTTAATGAGATCATTGTGAGGATGAAATTAGTTGATAAGCCATATATGTTATGATATGAACATGTTTGCTATCATTTTTTGATTATTCAGGTTTGAACTCCCAGTGACCACACCATAAATAAAATATTGACTGATTGAATGTATCACAGTGCTTGTTTGGGTCTTGTCTTATTTGACCAAGCAAACCCAGCACCTCTGTGATGTCCATAAGGTTTGCATTATTAGTCCCAGGTAATCAGTGGGAAAGGGGCCTACAGAGGTTCCCTTGCTTAAGACCTCACAACTAATTCAAAGTAGGGGCAGGGCCAGACCTAGAGCTCTATTTGGCTGACCACTTGTGCAGAATTAATACTTCCGCTGTTAAATCTGTCTAATGGGAACACAGTGAATTTTAAAAGTGGGCTTCTAGGGGTACCTGGGTGGCTCAGTTGGTTAAGCAAACCTCTGCCTTCAGCTCAGGTCATGATCTCAGGGTCCTGGGATCAAGCCCTGGGCCAGGCTCCCCACTCAGCGGGAAGTCTGCTCGTCCCTCTCCCTTTCCCCTCCCCCACCCGTATGTGTGTGCTTGCTCTTTCTCTCTCAAAGAAATAAATAAAATCTTAAAAAATAAAAAAATAAAAGTGGGTTTCTAGTCATGAAAACTTTTTTAAGTAGGCTCCACGCCCAAAGTGAGGCTTGAACTCATGACCCTGAGATCAAGAATCGCACGCTCTACCTGACTGAGCCAGCCAGGCGCCCAAGTCATACACACTTTTCTCCTACATTTCTTATTGCCAAAGACCAGTGACCAGACCTGCTCACCCGAAGAGTAAAGGTCCACTCCATCCAATCACCCAAAAGACTCTTCTGCCAACTTCCATCCCAATTTTGTAGCGTTTGACAAACAAAATCCTTAGGATACACATGCAACTTAACTATTATTTATTAAAGTACTGGGAATAAAAAAAATACACTGTAGACTGATAAAAACTGCCCTTTCTAAATATTCATGGGATGTATTTTCAATATTGCCAAGAAAATTCTCATAAGCACAATGACCAAAATAACCCAGACCTCTTATTAATTTATTTGCCTTAAAATCATTTTTGTTCCGAGTATGAAAATGAACACTCACGTAGTACAACAGCAGTAAATACTTTGTTTTGTTTTTAACTGAAAGGGAAAAAAAATCAACTTTAATTTGAATACTAAACCATCCAGAATAGCTGAAAACATGTTTTTATTATTTGCATTCTTAGGTTTGGCTTGTTATGCTTTTGGCATATCTACTGATATCGCTCACAATATTTTTTCATTTCATATATTAATATTTAATATTCTTTAAACATTGTTCAACCTTAATGGTTGTCTAATTTCTGTTTTTCATCCACAGAGAAGCTATTAATTTATGAGCATATAGGGCAGTAAGTAATAATTTGCATGAATGCCCTGAGCAGATATGCTTCCATAGGCCGCCCATAGCATAGACTCTGGAAGGAATGATACCATCTATTGGCTAAGCTCCAATGAACATTGCTTTACAAGAAGACGAAAAAAAAGTTTTTTAATCCATAAAGAAGTCTGCTAAGTGAAAAATCAACAGAGATGACAGGAGCCGGTTTGTTTCTGTTCCTTTTTTTCTTTTGTGTGTGTGCTGCAGTTTTCTGTCGGGAGAGATTTCTGAAATGGCAAAGCAGGAAGGAGCCGGAGCGCTTTGAAGAACTGGAGACCAGCTCAGCGTTTTCTGTGTCCAGAACCTCATCTTTCCCCAGAAACTCTGTCGGCAGATCTCCGTGTCTACACATCACCAGCTAAGCCAACCCAAAATAAGGTCAGTTGGGTCAAAAAATTCACTGATGAGTCAGTCAAAGCAGCGCGTTAGCAATATCTAGATGTCTGAAATCGGCTCCATGCCCCATCCCACCGGTAACGAGATTTTGCATTGCGGAGATTTGAAAAATGGTTTGGGGCAGCACAATAGTGCCTGTGTTCAATGTTAATCTTCCACTTGGAGGTAAAGTTGCACATTCAGAGGTGAGAGAATACTTTATATTTGAAAAGGAATTAGGTTAATTGCCCTCGAAGCAATTTCAATACTTCCCTCCTCCAAAAAAGGTGTGGGGTTCTTTCCCCTTGGGCGAGGAAGTCAACGATGAAGTCAATCACTGTTCCCATAAATCCTGGCCACAGAATTACCCTCCCTAGTGCTAATGCATTCTAGAGTTCCCTTTCCTAAAATCTGGGATTTATAGCCACCCGAGGACAGACGCCACACTGGCACCCTGAGGCAGATAATTAAGGTAGGTACCCAGACAATTTAGAACAGACAAAATAATTTTTCCTCAATTATGTGCATATTACAGTTCACCTTTCCTTGTCAAGTAGCTATGTGATTGTTAAAATTCTCTTTTTTCGTTTTTCCCCCCATGTTGAACAAGCCTTATAAGTAAGAGTAGAAGTTTAATACAATTTAAAATTAGTGCCCATGCTAATAAAATCTCATCTCATAATCCAGTATTTTGACATTCGAAAGGCATATTTAACAGAAGCAACAATTTCTTAGCCATTCAGGAAGTTAAACTACCTTTTCCAGGGCCGGGAAACAAGACTCACAGGTTTACACGGGGCTCTGGAAAGTCATGACCGCTCTTCGTCTCTCCTGTGCCGAATTTATATCATGGCTACAGACTTTCCAAATGTGTTTCTCCTTATGGAAATACTGAAACAAAATTAGCACAAATTAGTATACAAAATTAGTGCTTAAATTCAGAGCATGCATTTTCAGAGCTTCATTATTTTGGTTGGGGGAGGTGATTTTTGCTGGTTAGTTGTTTTTGACTAGAATTTTTATGAACCAAGAAAGCGTATTTGGATATAAATTTATCTGTGGATGAATTGTATTCTGCTGAATATACAGTAAACTGTAATATTACTTTCTCTACCCATTGTCCGTTTATTAATAAAAGAGTTCTGCCACTTCCATTATGTAACAGAAATAGCTTAGTTTAAGACTTATTAAAGATTTACGGTTCTATTATTGAAACCATCATTATTAGTGTATGATAATAATTTAGCATAATTTGTATAAACTGAGCATATTTCCTTTCCTATAAATAATAAACATTTAATATAGCTTCTCTTATATCGTGAGCCACGAATGCCACGCGATCTGCCGTTACGATGCTAAGCCAGCCAGAGAGAGAAGCCACAGGGCTAACGGGACTGCCTTTGAAACAAGCTCATTTGTCACTGTTTCAACTCCGGACGGTAGCATCTTAGGCTTTGCTTGTTTAGGGCAGGGGTTATCAGCCAGTCATGACACACCGTGGTGTCAAGGTCAGTGTGGTTGTTAAATAATAACAGACAGTCGTGAAATTATTTTTTCTGGGTTTTTGGGGGGAGTGGAGGGACGAAGGGAGGGTGCTGGTAATCAAAGCAGAAGCCAGGCAAGTCCATAATAGCTTCACTGTCTCTCTCCAACAGCCTGAAAGGGCTGCCTTGAGTGGCATCCCTGCTAAGTGCCCAGGGACTTGCAAAGGGTACAGGGAATGACACGTAGCCTGCAGCCCAGGTCACCTTGTCACAGGCCAGCAAGCCCGGCCTGAGAGCGGGGGGAAGGTTGGTGGTACAGTCAGTGGTCTGGGCCCCTGTGTGTGGCCGTGTTGGCTGCTTGGCCTGATTTCAAAGTTACTTCCGTGTTCTTTTTCATTTTACTGATGGATAAAATTTTAATAAGGAAGAAGCCCAAGACAGATGAAAAGATACGAATAGTGTATCTACACTGAGCTATGATCAAGAAAGATGCCTTGGACATTCCTCTTGGTCCCAAAGGCAGTGCAATAATCTAAATTGAGTTTTTAACCATTCTGAGTATTAATAAAAATATATGAGAACAATAAATTCTGTGTGTTATTTTAGCAATTAAATATAAATTATCTGTGTTTATTTTCCAATAGTATTTGCTACATGCCTTCTTAATATTACCTGGAGAGGTAATATTAGGTCTAAGAGAAAGAAACAATTAAGATTCCTTTTATAAAATAAGGATCGAAATTTTAAAATTTTAAAATTTTGGCTCATGTATGTAATTTAGTATTTCTTCCTCATAAAGTGACAGGATTTTTTTCGAGATATTAAAACTGGTAAACTATGACAGATGTTTTTATAAATAGTAGATCAGGGAAAAAGGCTGTGGCTCTATGTGGGAATTTCAAATTCTGGATGCCCCTAGAGAAGAATGAGCAAGAGCCCTCCACCAGCTAGAAGAGCAGAAGCGTTAAAGGATCTCAGTCTAGGGCAAGGGGGTCAAATTAGAATCAATAGTTCTGATTCCATGGGGTCAGCCTCGTTCTTCTGCATGTTTCGAAATAAACCAGAATTGCCAACTGTGGGAAGTAACAATGGTAACCAGAACAGCTGACCTGACTTGTATACAGTATTTGCTGGGTGTCAGCATGTTACCTACATTATCTATATAATGATCTTCAGAGCGATGTTATTAACATTTCCATTTTTTTACGTAAAGAAACTTGTCCAAGATCATAAGGATGGTAAAAGGCAGAGCTGAGATTCAAACTTGGACTGTCTGGCGGCCGCAAGTGTGCTCTTAATGGAAGCGCCCCCTTCTGTTTTGTGATGTGTAAACATTACGTACCATGTAAATTTCAGTGTCCATAAAGTTTTATTGGAACACAAGCCTCGTTCATTCCTTTACACATTATCCAAGGCTGCTTTTGCACTGAAATGTCAGGGTTGAGTGGTTGCAAGAGAAAGCTAAAAATATTTACTATTTGGTTCTTTTAAGACACAGTTTGCCTGAGGTCATCAATTGAGCCACTAAGGGAAGGGAAGAAGCAGAAAGAATATGGAGGTTTGTCAGAATGGATCAGATCAGAAATTGGGACCCCAACTTCATCCATCTACCTCAAGTACAGGAGTTGAAGTTACCAGTTAAAGCTTTGTCGAATGCTGGTCTGTTGGAATGTTCCAGGACATTCTGGAATTCCAGAATCCTCCACGGCAGCTACTTTCTTACAAGAAGGATAAGAAATGACAAGTTGAGGATGGGACAAAATGGTGAGAAGGTGACTTCATGTAAGGTTTTAAACCCTTTACAAAATTTATTTTTGTAATAAACCTACTTTCAGATGGGGGGGGGGAATAACCCACCAAGGTCATTGCAGTAACATTCCTACCTGATGATGGTTCAAGGCAGGATGGTGTTTTCTGGAAAACTTAAGATTTCCAAATTAAATTCTTTTAAAAACAAAACAAAACTCTCTCAAAATGAGTAAGAGAGTTCCACGATTAAATGTTTTTTTAGCAGTAATAAAACTTCACTAAGTTGTACTTGCTGAAAATAAAATCAGACTAGTTTATTTTTCTAATCAAAGAGCTTTTTGAATGAAGCTCATTATTTTCAGCTACAAACTATATTTTAATATTTAGAATTAACTGAATATTGGCTCAAAGTCACCAAATGTTAAAAAATAGATATCCATGCCTCTTTTGGAACTAAGAATGAATAAAACGATTTATTCTCTAAAATGTCTTAAGTGCTTGCTCTGGAATAACAGTTGCACTATTATTTCACATCATCTCTATAAAATGGATTTGTTCAGTAGAGAGGAACTGAAAGCTAACTTATACCCAGTCCGAATTAGTGATTTTTAAATGTTTCAACAACCAATTGTTCAGCCGCCACCCAAAGGAAATGACGTGCTTCAGGAGATGTCTATGCGGACGCGGATTTTATAAAGCAGAACTGAGACGTGCTGAAGAGCAAGTAAAGGGGGAGAGTAAAGGTTCCACTCCGCTCCGCCAACACTTACGATTCCCTCCCTCCGAGCGCCGCGCTCTGTTAGATTCTGGAGCTACAAAAAGACAGATGCATTTGCCACCCTAACCTGGGTTCTCAACTCTAATTTTCACACCTTTTCTACCTCTCTACTTCCAGAGGGGTTTTTCTCCACCTTCCCGATTATTCTATCCCTCCGGTTAAGTCAGTCTCTCCCACTGACGGTCTCACCTTCACAGGAGGATTTTCGGGATGACGTTCTATACATCCTACCTGGTCTCCTGAATAGAAACGTGCATCCTGCCAACACAGCAGCTTGTCAGTCAGTTAGCCATTGCCACAATAATGTTACACAACGACAATCATAACACTTCACTGGATTATAACAATACACGTGTTCAGCTCACGATTCTCTGAGGTCGACTGCTCTGGAAGCACTGGGCTGAGGCCGGGCTGTAGGACGGTGTGTAGATTTGCTGCCTTGGGCTGGTTGCGCTCACACGTGTCAAGGTCAGCTGGCTGTTGGCCGATCCAGGGTGGCCCCGTTCATCAACCTGCGGGCTAGCCCACAGGTAGGTCCTTCTCATGGCGATGGCATAGGGCAAGAGTGAGCAAGCCAGATAATGCAAGGTGCCTTCCACGTTTCTGCCTTTGTCACACCAGCTGACATCCCACTGGCCAAAGTCAGTCACTTGGCCAAGCCCAGCATCGGAATGGAAGGGTCATACGGAGTGACATGGCACATGGTGTGAGCACAGGGACTGATAAAGCACTCGGGTCATTCTTTGCAATCCACCATGCATGTGAGGAAAACGAAGAACTCCAAATGCAAATTATTTTCATCATAAAATACCTAAGGGGAAATATATGTAAATCAATGAACAAGAATCATGTCGTGCAACAATTTCTAACATCGCTCTATATTTTAAAGGATCTTAACAAAGAGTGAAACTCCATCTGCTGAACTTAGTCCTGGTTAGTCCTTTCATGATACCTCCCCCAGTTCAGGAGACACTCAAAGACAGGGACAGCTTGAAAGCCAGTGTGGGTCCCAGGATGACGGTTATTACGGGACGGGACTTAGAGAACAGCAGGAAATTGTCACTTCTCTCTTGGTTGCTGGAAGCAGGTCAAAGGCAAATACAAACACCTCCAATAATAGCCAACTACGTTAAAAGAAAACTCATACCTGCAGAAAAATACTGTAGTTTCTCAGGAACAGGAGCATGCCCAGTAAGGGTACCCCATCTGTTTGAGGATATAACTGCATATAACTCCTATCCTCTGAATAAAGGAAACCTAGACCGGTCGAAACCTAAGTTATCTAGAGTAATCGCTAGGCCTGTGAATGTCGGCCGCGTCAAGGAGACATATGCATTCAGGGTAAACCACAGAAAATCAGTGAATGGAAACATGGGCATCGCTTATGTGGACCTTGGGGACAGGAATGGACTGTTTTCTCTTTTAAATTGTGATTTAAACACACACACACATAACAGGAGATGTACCCTCACGGGGTTGTCCAGCAGGTGTCTAGCGAGACTGGGATTTCATACCCATTGAAGTGCCGCGTCCCGGTTCCCCTTCCGCCAGCCTCCAGAAGCCACCATTCTACTTTCTGTTTCTATGAGGCATTTCACGTACATCATGTAAGTGGAATCTTGTAGAGTTTGTCCTTCTGTGGGGACGAATTCTGTCCTTCTGTGACTGGCTTATTTGACTTCAAAGAATGTCCTCCAAGTTCACTCATGTTGTGGCATATGTAACACATTTTCTTTATCCATTTTACACTATTGAAAATAGAATAGGTTCTCTTGGCATATGTTCCTAGGAGATTCAAATGCTAAAATCTACTTCACTTTATAATACTTGTTTCGCATATTATAATGATAAAATACTGAACAACTAACGCAAGACTGCGTATCCTGCTTAACAGAAAAATTCAAAAACTGCCTATTCGGTCTCCCCCATAATCTGCCTTTACTTCAGGTATTTTGTACCGGCTGTCAGAAGACTCAGTCTTCAGTATGTAACCCTTCATCCGTCCTCAAAGATGCGAACAGTCGTCCGGAGCATCTTTCCGTTACTGCAAAAAGGAAAGGAGAGGAAACAAAAGAAATTCACGATGTGGAGGAAGTGGTCGTTCCACACTTAGACTTTGGTTTGTGCAAATGGGCTGTGCTTATTCAATCGACAGGATCACTTCATACGCTACACGTTAGCCCTCCGCTCAGGACAGACTACGTAATTTGCGAGCCTAGTGCCAGAAGAAAATGCATAGCCCCTTGCTCAAAAAGGATTAAGAATTTCAAGCCAGCAATTCCAAAGCATTAAACCAAGTGCCAGGACCTTCTAACTAAAGGGTAAGTCACATGCACATGAAACCAGCCCAGCCTCCATGGTAAAAAGAAAAGAAGATCTTTTTTTGGGCACCTGTCATATGTCAGAAAAATACGCACAACCAGCCCTGCACTCCAAAAATAGCAGTAGAAGTTAAGACCCTTAAAAACTAAAGGGGAAAGGGGACCCACAAATTCTGCCTATTGATGTCAATTTTATTTTTCTAGAAATTTCCAAAAATCACTTAATTTCAACACCCAGATGTTCACTTCGAGGCTGGAGTTCTGCAGTCAGCCAGGGCCAGGCCACAGAGCAGCAGTACTTCCCTGCTTGTCGTAATTAATTTCTTGGC
This sequence comes from Ursus maritimus, assembly GCF_017311325.1. Lineage (NCBI taxonomy): Eukaryota > Metazoa > Chordata > Mammalia > Carnivora > Ursidae > Ursus > Ursus maritimus. Next base: position 64,444,525 of record NW_024423344.1, read on the forward strand.
AGTCATTGCCAGGGGAGAAAAAAGTTACTGAGAATGAGACAGGCTCACGGTCTCCCCAGTCAGCACAAACACACAGTTCAGAGGAGACTTCGGGAAGCCCAAATCAAGCCCGGCTTTACCACGCTCCATGTAACTTCCTAACCTTAAGCAATGAGACAGCCTTGAGAATGAGAAAGGAATTTAAATGAACAATGAGAAGTCATCTTTCCTAAGTACTTGCAATTAGTGGCGACCCTAAGAATTTTGCGATATGAAAATGGACATTTTGAGAAACCCAGCTTTACAGCACTCAGCACTTAAGTAATCAGAGGAAGTTTCTTTAAGCTTGTGGTGATTTATGAAGTCAGCAGTTGGCCTTTTCATCTATTATTGCTGTCATTGGATTTCTTTCCTTTAAAAAGTTTTTATTTATTTAAAAACACATGACCAGCAACACAATCAGAACCTGAGTGATTTCTTCTTGATTCTGCAAATTACATTAATGACACAATAACTTTAATATAAAAACCATGGCTGTCAGATGCGCACATCATCTAATCAATGGAAACACATCATTTTCTCTTATGTTTAATGATTCTCTAGAGGAGTAAATCTAAGAAAACAGAACAGTCAATCAATGAGGAGGTCGCATACATTGTCTCTCTCATCAGTAGAATTGAAAACAAAGGTTTCCTTTATTGTGTGAATTTCAACTAGTGGAAATCAATTCTTGCACACAGAGGGAGGGGAATGTATGGGGTGGACATCAAGGTCTGATTTTGATATTGTAAAGTCCCAGCAGAACAATTATCACGGACCATGGCTTTTTGTGACTGTCCAAATACGCTGCAAATCAGGGCTCACTTACCTCTTGCAGGAAAACTCTGATTCTGTAAGCCGTGCCATGTACCATAGGGACCTTAGAGAGTCTACGGTCCTGCCCTAACTTTGTCATGTGTGGGTTCTTGGAAAGGCTGGAGATGCCCTTCCAGATAAGGGCCAGCAATGCAGTTGAAGACATGATGTTTGCAGTCATGGAGCCACGTTTCTGGTTTGAACCCATCTGCAGAGCAGTGTGGGCTTCTTTGAGCTTGGAGCTGCCCAAGAAGAACATGAAATGGGACCACTAAGTTAGCTCTGGCTGCTCCTTTCAGACGCAGCTTGGGTGGGAATGTTGTAATGCTACCTGCAGTGTTGCCACCAGCTTAGGGGGAATCAGAAGAGAAGTGCAGGGAAAGACAGAAGCAGGATCGTCTTAAATATGAGGTCACATCCCGTGTTAACTCCTTAAAGACATGGGCTTCCTTCCTAACTTCCTCTTCTCTTTAAGCTCAGTTCCAGCTTCTAAAGTGCCCTTATGGCTACTTATGATGTGAAGACCACTCCCCAAATTCTGTCCTAACTTTTTCCATTTGCAGTATCATTTGATTTTGCCATTCCTTCAACACCCCGTCACCCGTGAGATAAGGCTTTCATTGCCTCCCTGCTTGTCTCCTGGTCCCCACCCTCCCTATACAACACATCACCCACCACAGCCAGGTCAGCCGCTCACATGCCCTGCTCCTTCAAACACCCCAGAAGGGCTCCCGTGATCAGCTGTCCCATGTTCCCCATCTCCGCTGCCCTTTTCCTCATTCCAGTCCCCAGGGGAGCATGGATTCAGGGTCGGGACTTCAGCTTTGCATTTTTAGGGATTTGATTTTATCAGCTTACCCAGGGTTTATTCACACCAACCAAGCTCGTGAGGCTGAGTCGTAGCCAAAATAAGTTTCAAGGAACATGTAATCCCTTGGGAACAAAACTATTTCACCAGCTGCTCAGCGTTTGCTTTAAAAAGAACCCGAAGGACTCTCGGCACTCGGAGAGTAGAACATGAGGAGAGGACTGATCTTCCTGAACAGCAGTCGTGTGGGGAGAGCCAGCGTCGGTCAGGAGGTATTCACGGCACGCCTTCCGCTGTCACGTTCCAGGCCCTTGGGGCTCAGCCGTGAACCAAGATGACAAAAAGACCAAATTCTTTGTAGAGCTTGCATGCTACGGGAAGCGACAGACTGTAAAAACAGTAGATGATAAAATAAGTAAATGATAGCAATAAGAAAGCAAACACGTATAGGGCACTTACTAGGTGGTCCGCACTGTTTTAAAGGACTCATTTATTTCTCACAATATTCCAATTAGCAGATACTATTATTATCCCAATTCCTAGGGAAGAGCCCAAGGTCACACATCCGACAAAGGGTAAATCCTGTCCATCCTCTACAACTTTTCTATTTCTTTATACCTTATGGGAATATATTTGTAGGATAAAATCCTAGAAGTAAAATTGTTGGATCAAAGAGTAAGGGTATTTTAGGGGCGCCTGGGTGGCACAGCGGTTAAGCATCTGCCTTCGGCTCAGGGCGTGATCCCAGCGTTCTGGGTTCGAGCCCCACATCAGGCTCCTCTGCTATGAGCCTGCTTCTTCCTCTCCCACTCCCCCTGCTTGTGTTCCCTCTCTCGCTGGCTGTCTCTATCTCTGTTAAATAAATAAATAAAATCTTAAAAAAAAAAAGAGTAAGGGTATTTTAAATCTTGATTGATAATTTCAAATTGCTTTCTACAGATGTGGTACTTGCAACTTATAATACGGAGGGCTTTTCTCCACATGCTTAACAGCATTGCATACAACCAGATTTGTTAACCTTTATCAAGCTGATAGATGAAGAATGGCATCTCATCTAGTGTTTTAACTTCCAACTATTTAATTGTGAGACCCACCATTTCTTTCTGTGTTAATTGGCTATGCATGCACGTGCTTATGTGAGTGAACTGCCTGTTCTTGTCCTTTGCCCATTTTCTTTTGGGTTATTCATTTTTTTTTCTTATTAATTCATATGAGCTCATTGTACATTAATGAAATTAATCCTTTGTCATTTATGTTCCAGATAATTTCCCTGGTTTTTCACTTGTCTTTTGCTTTTAAGATTTTTTTTTCTGTGTTAACATTTAACATACTGTCATTTTTTTCATTTTATAGCTTCTGTTTTTACTGATTTGCTTACTGAGAATTTCAAAGACCTTTTCTCTGTTTCAGGGTGCATTGAACTAAGATGAACTAAAATCTCAATTTACATTTCCAAAAGAATTTTATTCCAAATGAGTTGCATAGTTTGACTTCCAAAATAGTACTATTTCAAAAATACCATTCATGATGTATCTATGGTCAGGTGGGAAGGATGACAATATGGTTTGGTGGATTCACAATTGATTAAAATATTTTATTCTACTAACATTAATCAGGATCAATACAACCTAAAAGAAGAGGGTATCTAGTGGCATACCACTAGTCTCTGTGTTTAGTTGTATCCTGTTTGATATTTTGATTAAATATTTGAATTAGAATAAAATGGATATAGATTTAGTAATGGCACAAAGTTAGATGGATGTTAATATACTAGATGTCAGATACATATTCAAATTGATTTTGACAGCTTGGAACAATCAGCAAAACTAATAAGATGAAGTTTAATAGGGACAAATGTAGAGTTCTGCAATGAGGTTAAAAAAATGTCAGACCAATTATAAGATGAGAGACACCTGAGCCATTGGCAATTCAAATAAAATTGTTTAGGGGGTTTCATTTAATGAAAATTGCAATACTGGCCAATAGACAGAATTGCCAGAAGAGCTAATGAGATCTTGAATTACATTAATGGAAATATTTCACCTAGAATAAAAACAGTAATAGTCCCAGATGTATGTTTTGCTGGTGTGCCTGCACTGAGAGCACTGTTTTAGTTCCGAGTGTCATATTTTAAGAGATATGTTGACAAAATGCAGTTCTTCCAAGAATGGAAATCATGTCACTGGGATATTTAAGCCAAAAAAAAGAAATCTGTTACTGGGGAGTGAATAATCATCTTTAGATATTTAAAGGACTGTGATGTGAAGGCATGATTATTATACTTATCCTCTGTAATCACAGAGAGTGGGACTGAGACAGTGCAGTCATAGAAAGGGAAACACCTACTCTGCTTAAAAAAGAATTGTCTACTATTTGGAGCTGTCCACGAATTGAATGATTGCCTGATATAAGAGTGAGATTTACGTCATCAAGAACAGTCAAGTGAGGTTCAGGGTGTCATAAGAGAATTCAAGTACTGGCTGAAATCAGATATAAAGTCATCACAGGGAATTTGTTACACGTACTTTAAACAAGGCCAGGTTTACAGCTTCAATGTTAGTCCTATAATAATGTCACTTTCAATTACTAGCAGCCTATGAAGCATTAGTTGAATTGGAAAGAGGAACAGGGGCACCTGGGCAGCTCTGTCGGTTAAGCATCTGCCTGTCCCAGGGTCCTGGGATCGAGCCCTGCATGGGGTTCCTTGCTTGGTGGGGAGCCTGCTTCTCCTTCACCCCCTGTCACTCCCCCTGCTTGTGAACTGTCTCTCTCTCTCTCTCTCAAATAAACAAATAAAATCTTTAAAAAAAAAAAAAAAGGAAAAAGAGGAACAGAGTTTCAAGCTCTCTCTTTTTTAAAAAAGATTTATTTATTTATTTATGAGCGAGAGAGACAGAGCGTGCATGGGCACGGGTGCACATGAGTGGGGGGAGGGGAGAGGAAGAGAATCCTTCAAGCAGACTCCCTGATGAGTGCAGAGCCCCCATGCGGCTCCATCCCTTAACCCATGAGATCATGGCCCGAGCCAAAATCACAGGTCTGACACTTAGCCAACGAAGCCACCCAGGAGCCCCCAAGCGCTCTTGTATGTGCTGCAGCCAATGACACGAGGACACCCTCGGAAGTGCCTCTTGCAAAAGAACATCCATTGTGTCTGCTAATGTAGGGGAAAAGGATAAAAAAAAACCTTCTGGTCCAGGGCTTGTTAAAAATTCCTCCAATTCTGGGCGCCCCTGGGCGGTGCAGTTGGCTGAGAGCCGGACTCTTCGTTTGGGCTGAGGTCGGGGTCTCGTGGGGGTGAGATCTGCCTCTGCGCTCTGTGGGAAGTCTGCTTGAGATTCTCTCGCCCTCGCCCTCTGCCCCTCCCACTCGTGCTCTCTCTCTGTCTCCCTCTCTCTCTCTAAAATAAGCAAATAAATCTTTTTAAAAAAATAACTCCAGTTCTGGAGAAACGTAGAGTGTGCCTCTGGGAAGCTGGGGAAGCTTCAGTCAGAAGAAGGTGGTGGGAGACGGCTGGCAGAGGTTTAGGGAAGAAGTGGCTGCACCTGAGGGGAGGAGTGGTCTGGCCACAAGCAAGTGCTCAACTTGGGGAGCCAGGGGAGTAAACAAATGAACTAAGGCAGAGATCTGAAGTGGAGCTTGGTCACATGAAAGAAAGCAAGAAACCAACTTTTGGAAGTAGAGTTCAGTGAAACCAGGACCCTTCATGCTCTTGACCCAGCCTGTTCTTGCCGGGGTCATCCCCTACCCTACCGTGCCCGCAGCAGATGGCTGGCACCTGTCTGAACACCTGGAGCCCTCTCGTTCCGCATGCTGTCCCCTCTGCCTGGAATGCTCTCCCTCCCTTACTCGTGGCGGTCCACCAGACCTTCCTCCCGACCTAGCTCACAGATCACCTCCTCTGTGAAGTCCTCCCAGGTGCTCCAAGCAGAGGTAGGCACCTACTTCTCTGGGTTCCCCATAAAGATTACATTAGTAATTAACTGTTTGTACTTAATTATTCTTAGTATGCCTGGGTGCTTCACTAGACCATGAGCCCCTCGGAGCTAGGAACGATGTTCTATTGATGCTTCAAACTGTGCCAGGTACATATCTGTGGCTCAATAGGTATATGGTGAATGAATAAATGAATGAGTGCGAGTCAAAGCTAGCAGCACAGCTGAGGCCACGCTGTGGGTGCAGATGTTCTGTCCCTTAATCTGCCATGAAGAGGAGCGAGTCCTCATGCGGCAGCCGACTGTCCCCGGGTATGGAGAATGAAATATTTCCAGGACCGAGAGCAAGGCATGCCGTTAGAAATGATGCTCAAATTTTCCAGAAATCCCCTAGACACTCTAGCGCAGTGTTTTGCCTAATAAATGCAACGGTTCGCACTATCCGTAGAAGTATTGCGCGGACGACTGAACACATGTATGAATAAACGGGTGAAGACCCATTTCTTCCAGTGCAAGTTGATTTTCCTCAGTCTGGATGCCTACCCCCCGTCCCCCCAAGACTTACTTCACTTCCTTCTAAGACGTCCTCTGTCCTCTGCTCAGTCTGGTCAGATAGGTGCTGGATTTGGATGGAATGACCGCCTCCCCTGCCCCACGCTGGTCACCAGTTTTGACTTCACTGCTCCACTACCCTCATTGCCGTTGACCTTCGCAACCAGAAAACTGTCTGGGAAAGGTACTCTTCATATCTGCCTTGCTGGAGAATCCAATCCCACCCCTGAAATCCGTGTCTGTCTCCAAGCATCGCTTTAGGTATTTCCTGGCTCGTAAGGAAATATTCTTCCCCTTCCTTCTTTCCCTTCCCTATTTCAATCTTTTTGATTCTTCCAACCACAGCCTATCTAAATGAGGCCAACGCTTACTTAGCACCTGTCATATGCCGTCCCCTGTGCGTGGGCCTAAAGACACCAGGATGAATGAGGTACACGCCTGTGTTCCCGTGTTCCCATTACTCCAGCTCACACTGGCTGCCCTGACCCCAGGCCCGGGCTTAGCACGACCCTGCTTCCCTAGCACTGAATTATCCTGGATTTCTTTATTCTGTTACTTTTCCCCAAGAGACTTCAAACTCAGCTTCTTGGAAACCTACCACAGCAACTAGCTCCACGCTAGATTCATAGCGGGCACAATAAATATTTGTCACCTGAGCTGGAGAGAGTGGGTTTTCATGGGTTGACATGACTCATTTTATGAAAAAACTTGCAGATCTCTTGATTTTCTTGGATTGGACATGGGATGGGGAATTTTCCCTTTCTCCTATAATTTTCTCATTAGAGAAAATAACTAAATTTTCAGAATTTAAGACAGAAATTAAAAGCATCTCATTTGGGTGATATTTTCCAGTGTTATAATCCGGTCTGCGCTCTTTCTTTGCCAGAGAATTTGGATTCTGTGATATTTTTGAGCTATGGTTCCTGGTTTCTTTTTCCTTCTTTGTGCCTGGGTTCGGTTTTACAGAGGGTTGGTTTTGATGTCAGGGAGTAGGAAGACATGAGGAAAACAAGCTGGACCCATAATTCAGAAACCCATTTTCTATACCGAAAGATGTGTACCATCAGCTAATGGTAAAGTCCTTCCCTTTCTACACACCTGACTCTTTTGGTCTGAAAAGCACTTCTCTTCTCAAAGCGGGGGGGGGGGCACTAAAATACAAGCCACCATTAGGAGTATAAAAAAGATTGCAGATAGCTGGAAAACGGATTATGCAGCCCAACAGGATGAAATCACCCCCAGCACCGAAAGCCAGGGCTGCCGAGGATCAATTACCACTGAGCCCGGTAATGATCTTCTTACATCAAAAGCCCTTTCAAGACATAGCAACATACCTGCCCTGCAAAGACTCTTGAACCAGAGGATAATGTAATCATCAATACTATATCCTTTCTCTTTTGCGAGCACTTTAGAGAAAGCCCGGTGGAGCAGTGACTCTGGTATTAAGTGTCATTTTAAACAATACCTTGAAACCATCATGCAATCTTACTCCTGAAATGTGAAGTATTTGCTGCCACGGTGGGTCCACCTGGTACGTCTAGCCGCTAACAGAATAAATCTGTGATTCCCTTTCCACTTGCTTTCTCACTTCTTGCCTGGCTGAGTAAGTTGCAAATCAGTTGAACTTACCCCTCTTTTCTGTTTTGTTTCGGGATCTGGTATTTGTTTGTGCTTTATCTTCCCCCTACCTCTTAATAAAAAGAGTAAACCAGTCTGCCTGCGAGAGAGTATTGACTGTGCTGAGAATGCGGGATTGTGTTGCAAAGGAGCTCAGGCTGCAATGTTATCACTCAGCGGGCCGGGTCCCATCAGAAGGCGCATGGTGTGCCATGACGTAGCTGCTCTTCGACCACAAAAGCAGACTTTTCTCTGTGAATTAGACAAACCACACAAAAGGCAACAATAGCTAGCATAAACACCATTTAATACTATTCACAGGCTATTGAAGAGATGGGCGTTGACTAAGAATCGCAGCAAAGCCAGCACATTGTGGGCAGATGAAAGGGGGCCTAGTGAACAGGAAGCATCATTGGAGCGGGCTGACAGTCACCATATAACGGCGGGATTGTGGGGCTGGCATTTACCCCAAGGGTCTTTACAGTCAGAAAAATAAAGAGAAATTAAAGCATAAGGAATCCTCTTTGTGGGCACTTAAAGCCCGTGAAGCAACACAAGAAGCCATACAATTGTCTTTTCGAGACTCGTCTGTGCTTTAGATAATTATGAGAAGGAAATATTTGGGGTGTGCTTACTTATAGGATTCTGTATTACCCATTGGGAAAACTCATCTGTAAAAACAGATGAAATTTTCACAGTGAGATGAGTCGCTGTATAAACTTTCGCCTCGTTTAAAAACAGGAAGAGCTCACAGCAGCTGGATTAGTCCAGCTATTCGCCATTTCTGGAAGCCTCTTTTTGCTGCATGAGGTGTCCAGGGTAGGACACCCTCATTTTTCACCAGGTACCTAAATAAAAATAAAATTAAATAATTTATGAAATTAAATAAAACTTTGGAAGTATAATGCCTACCTTTAAGATATTTGTCCCTCTGTCTAAAAGAAATTAACTTATACGGGCATTTTTAAGTAGGAATTTAAAGTACTTTAAGCAAATCTGTAATGATAAGCATTCTTTGGTGCATACTGAACTTTTTTACCTTTCTTTTTTTTTTTTTAAAGCATAATGGGTATACCAAATATAGTGAGGAAGATTAGTGATGAAAGCACAAACAGATTTTAGAAGGGTCCTTAGAATGTTCTGGAATGTCATTTTACTGAAGAAGAAATGAGAGCCAGGGAGTTAAATGACCAGCCATAGTCACATAACTAGTAACAACAGCTCGAGGTAGATTTCAGGTCTCCTGATTTCCTGTTCCACTATTTTGAATATAGAAAAAATTTTTTGAATATAGAAATAATTATTTTCCGTGTCAAATAAACTTTTTGGTTGTTTAGTTAGCTGTTAAATCTTGAACAGTTTTGCCTCACCTCTCTGCACCTCGCTTTCACTGTCCTGGCCTGGGGGTTAGCCTACCTCGTAGGGTTGTCAGAGGGATTAACTGAGTTGTGTATGTGATGTGTTCAGCGCAGTACCTGGCCTGGAGTCAGGCTGGATAGCTGTGTGCTACTCTTACTGTTTATGAAACAGCAGAGAGGGTTTGAAGACCACAGCCTCACTGAATCCTGCGGCCATCGGGGAACATCTGGATCCTCCAATGGCGGGTGAGGAGTCTGCAGACCAAAGAGGCTGGATGGGCCCCGAGGCACAGACACTGACGGGACCGTTCTCAGGTCTTCTAACTGCAAACCAGAGCTCTTTTTCTAGTGCTACTGTGATGTCTCTTAATCTTAAACGATACTCTGTAAGAACAGTGACTCTGCCCAGTGTCTCAGACTGTGTTGGTAGACGCTGACTACACACATGAGGTTCTCTTTTCTTTGGAGCAATGGCTCCAAAGAATTAAAGAGAATTAAAGAGACAGAGAGAGAGAGAGAGGAGAGGAGCGGTCTTTTCCAACATATTCTAATTCCATAGACCTCCTGTGGGGCCCAGGAAACTGTATTTTTTAAAGAGCACACTGCCTTCCCCAGGTGATTTCCAGGCAGGTTGTCCAAAGACCACACTTTGAGAAAAATTGCCTTAAAGTATAAATTCCTTCCTTCCTGCCCACCTCCATCTCCCAGCAGTTCCCCATGTAGTCTTCTTGCTTATACTCTGGTTCATTTGGTCTGCTAGCGGTGATGGTAGCCAACGGGATTCTTTTACACCAGTAAAAAGTAACTAGCAAAAGCTAGTTCTGCAGGAGCTGACCCAGTTAGCACTCTCCAAGCCCCAAATTCTGATTCTAACTCCAGCCAATCATGTTGCCAACATGAGCACGATAAATATGTGGCTGAGAGTGTAACAAACCATCATGGGGACCTCAATGCAGACCGAGAAGCTCAGTAAAATACACGCTCTACTCAACAGTAGGTTTATCAACACGAGACATGCATTTATTCATCTATTGATCATCTGTGTCAAGAACTATGGTTTTGGACAAGGGAGATTTACCTAACAAGCCACGGTACCTTCCACCCTCGGGCAGGCTGTGATCTAGTAGGGAAAGGAAGACATATCCGCACTTGACCTTGGGTAAAAGGCACCTTGTCTCACCCAGCTTGCTGTGCGTTGAGTTCAGCTGCTGGTTTCTCTTTCTTTCTCCTGCAGTTGCTTCAAGTAACACAGGGATCAGATAATGAGAGAAGCCAGAGCAAAGAAGATAAAGCAGGAAGAGGCCATCTGCTGGCAGTTTTCTTCCCATCCGTGTCATCACCTTCCCTGTTTCTGTTTGCTTGACTCCTCTGTGCAACCTGAAGACGCCACGTACATACATCTTTACTCCATCACTTTAGCCCCATCCGGAAAGGTATACCGGGCAAGCGTGCTGTGTGGGGCACTGGGCACGGCCCCAGTAACGGAAAAGGAATAAAATGGGGCCTCTGCAGTCAAGCAGGCAGGGAATACTCTTTGCAGGACCATTCGTTCATGTTTCCTCAAGGTCTTTCCACATAATGACCTCATGTCATCTGCACCACAAGCCTAAGAAAATGATCACCCCATTTACCATGAAGGCACCAAGGCTTGGGGAGGTCAAATAACTTTCCATGCTTCACGCAACCGGGAAGTGTTAGAGAAGAGACGGAAGCCCTGTCTGATCGTACAGTTCTCAGTCTTCCCTTGTCTGCATTGTTTGAGTCCGAACTTTCTGCGCACTCACTACGTGCCCGACCCAGATCTTGCTGAGATTCTGCAGATGCGGTGTGATGAGTTCTGCAATGACTCCCCACGCCCATCCCCACTGACTGATAAGGCAGTGTTCTCAACCAGAGGCAATTCTGAGACCCTCACCCGCCCCGGGGATATTTGTCAATGTTTGGAGCTATTTTTATTGGTAGTAGAGAATGCTTGGGCAGGGAGGGGACCATGAGCCTGGAGAGGTGGCAGCTAGCCCGTGTGCCGGGCACGGCGTACGTGTTCCTCCCATTGAGAAAGGGGCACAGGCAGAGATGAGAGCAGGCAGGGGGATGGTGGTACAGAGACCATTCCAACGAGGACAATCCAGAGAGCAGGATCTGTCAGGCATACACGCAGAAAAAATGCACAAGACACCACAGAAGAGGAACCCACTCTCTTCGGCCAGTTAGTGGGGTGAAGAAGAGAGAGAGGGGTCTGGGCCCGGGTCTAGAGTCGGGGGGGACTGAAGATGTTGAAGTAAGAGAGAAGAAATTCTCAGGGTGGGTGGGCTGGTAACTCAGGACATGTCTTTTTCCTTACTCTCTTCCCTTGGAAATCTCATGACTATGTTTATGACCTCTCTTAAACATGTCCGAATGCAATGGATAGTTCTGTCTTTTCTCCCAGGGTCCAGTTCCCCACCTCCTCAGGGAGGTTACGCCAGTGCCTCCAGCTGAGAAATGCAATGGAGTGGTTTGAGCACTGACCGCTATGTGCCCTCGGGGTGGCCCTGGGCGGGTGCTTATGGCCCCTGGGCCCCAGTCAGCCCACATGTTAAATGAGCTAATGCGCATTAAATGAGATATTAGAGATAGCATGGCTGTAACCAAAACGGCAGTTGATGGGGCGCCTGGTGGCTCAGCCGTTAAGCGTCTGCCTTCACCTCAGGTCATGATCCCAGGTTCCTGGTATGGAGCCCCGCATCGGGCTCCCTGCTCAGTGGGAAGCCTACTCTCCCTCTCCCACTCTTCCTGCTTGTGTTCCCTCTCACTGTCTCTCTCGGTCAAATAAATAAATAAAATCTTTAAAAAAAAAAAAGGCAGTTAATAACAAGTTCGGGTGCGGGTGGCGAGAAGCTGGAATGCTCATACATCGCCCACGGAAATGTCAGATGGTATAAACACTTTGGAAAACAGCATGAAAATTTCATAAAAAGTTACACACAGGTTTAGCATATGAGCCAGCAATTCACCCCTAGGTATCTTCCCAAGAGAAATGAAAACATACATCCCTACAAAGACTTGTATAAGAATGCTAATAGCAGCAGTATTCATAGTAGCCAAAATGTGGCAACAACACAAATATCCACTAACTGGTGAATGTGGCGTGTTCATACGGTGACATATCATGCAGCAATAAAAAGAAATAGTACTGATACACGCTACAACATTGATGAACTTCAAAACCACTATACTACGTAAAAGAAACCAAATGTGAAAGACTGCATATATTTTGGTTACCTTTGTATGAAATTTCGAAAAAGGAAAATCCATCAAGAAAATATAGACCAGTGGTTGCAGGGTGCCTGGGTGGCTCAGTGGGTTAGGCATCAGACTCTTGATTTCGGCTCAGGTCATATTCTTAGGGCCGTGGGATCGAGCCACGCATTAGGCTCCGCACTCAGCATAAGATTCTCTCTCTCCCTCTGCCATACCCTCTCACGTGCACATACTCTTTTGCTCTCTAAAAAAATAAAAAAAAAAAATAGATCAGTGTCTGCCTGCGGCTTGTGGGATGGGGGTAGGAGCAGGGAGCGAACACCCTAGGGATCTTTATGGAGTGATGGAAGCATTCTACAACTGGTTTGTAGTGATGTTTGCATAACTCTGCTTTGCCCAAAATCATTGATTATATACTTACAATGGGTGAATCTTATAATATGAAAATCATATTTATTTTTAAAAATGACTAGTGACGGTTATCTTTGGATAATGCTCATACTAGATGCTTCCACTGTTAGGAGTATCACTCACTATCTAAAATAGGTAAGATAGCCCCAGAAACTGGACATAAAGCCTAGTCTTTGAGAGTGAACACATAAGAACCAGGAGACAATAGTCTTGTCCAAGGAGGCTGGGAGACTATCAAGTGCGCCCCAGAGGCATGATTGCAACCCTACATCCAAAGCTATAATCTCATCACTTCTGGTTTATACATCAGTCTGCCAGGGGTTTGGTTTGCTTGACTGAATTTCACTATACTTGTCCGTCTCTGGGTCCCCTGGCAAGATTCATCTGGTTTTGCCAAGACTATTTCTTAAAGGCTACACAAAGGTAAACTTCAGCTCAGCTCTTGCTTAAGTCATTACAATTTCTCAAAAACTGGCAAAAACGAATTAAGCTCAATTAGACTTTAAAACACACCATTATGCCCAGAATTTTAAAATGTACAAAGTTACAATGACAAGCAATAGAATTGATTCTTATGCCTAATTTTTGTTCTTATTATAACATGAGAGGTCACTAAAACTCTAAATCAAAGATAATTCTCCCTCAGAAACTTTGAAATCAACTAAGTGAATATAATTATACTCACATAACATAAGGGATTTATATATATTTTTTAAGATTTTATTTATTTATTTGACAGAGATAGAGACAGCCAGCGAGAGAGGGAACACAAGCAGGGGGAGTGGGAGAGGAAGAAGCAGGCTCCCAGCGGAGGAGCCTGATGCGGGGCTCGATCCCATAACACCGGGATCACGCCCTGAGCCGAAGGCAGACGCTTAACGACTGAGCCACCCAGGCGCCCCCATAAGGGATTTATTTTAAATAAAATTAGAAACCAACCATATCCACCAAGTCAGGCAATATTCGTGGTTTATAGCAAATTGAGGATTAATAAAATATTCCAGGCACTATCTTAAAGCACCTAGATTAAAATCATTACTTGGCTTGTCCTTAGTGTTTACGTAACGATTGGCTGCCAAGTCTTGATCGAGTTTGTCTCCTTCTCTGGTGTACGTTGGACATTTAGGTTTTCCTTGGTGGATCGAATTACCCCAACGTCGATTACACATCATTATAGCATTATACAGTTAACACTGACCGTCCAGTTGGTAAAACTGGCACTTTCCCATTATCTGAGTCTTGCCACAGCCAGCGGCCCTGAAAAAGAGGATGTTTGCTTTTTCCCTGCCTGTGCTGAGGAAGGAAGTTGTGAGCTGAGTAAGCGAAGCAGAAGAGCCAGCCCTCGCTCCTTTGGGGAGCTGATCGTGACAGCGGCCTCCAGATGGGCAGAGCCGGCAGCTTGCTTGCGGCCTGTGTGAACTGCATGAGCTCATGCCTTTCTGAGCCCAGGACAGAACTGAGGGGCTTTATTCACACTGCACCTGCCCCGCAAGCAGAAGCATTGATTTCTGCTCCCAGAAACCCTCAATAAGGGTCACTATTCCACTGGGTTTGCTGCCCTGTTTATCACCCGGAAAGAAGAGTCTAGGTTCTCATGCCTATGTGATGGAACTTTTTATTTTCCAGTGTATTTATTTTTGTAAGATACTTCAGAGATCAGAAACCCACACGCAGCCTTGGTTCTGGGTCTACGAGAAATGGCACAACACAATATTTCATTATTTCTTTAGAAGATAATGCATGATGAGTCTGCCTCTGCCCTCTGGCTCATAGTAAATGTCTCATAACCGAAAGAAGCGAGTCAAAGGAAAAGCATTAAAATGACACCTTCTCCTCTCTTCTTTAATGAAAATTTTCTTTTCTTTTTCCTTTGGTTTTAGTTGGTTGACCATAGCAGATGGTCATAATAACCCACAGAACCAGAGAAACGAGAGGGACTTGGTAAGATCAGTTTACCCTTGACTCGGTTAAGTTCGGACCTTCCCAGAGGGATCATTTTTTATTCTTTCTGCAAAGGTCTCTAACAAAAGAACGTTCCCCAGACTCATGTCATACAATCCATCATGACCGATGTTCAACTACCTCCATGCCCCCACCGAAGCTGGAGTTCTTCTTGTGGTTCTGGAAGCGGGGTCTCCCTTCAGCCCCTGCCTCCTATGGAACTGTCACACTGTTGAGCACCGTCAGCGTGTCTCTTTGTGGCAAAGGGATTCCAAGTGACCATCCTTCAGAATAACTGTTCTCTGATTATTATAAAATCACAGGACTTAAGAATTGAAAGGCACGTTATAGACCATCACCTCTGACTTCCCTGCTTGTAGGAATCTATCTCCATATTTGCAACACCTCCAACCCCTACTTAATTAGTCCCTGAGATGGGGAATTCATTCCATCAGAGGACCACGGTCTGCCATGGGGCAGCCTATATTGCCAACAAGTCAGTAAATTGAAATGTCCCTTCAGCAAAATTTGCCTCCCAGTAACTTCCACTGGGTTTCAAATGGTCTTTCTAGAAAGAGACAGAACAAACAGGAGCCTCTTTCTCATAGACTTTCAGATACTTGACAATACTGATGGCATTGTCTCTCTGCCACAACACCAACCTTACAGAAGTAGGCATTCCAATGACACGCACTGCCTCACTCTGTTCCAGATCATAGGGCTGGATTCTACTTTAGTCTTTAATGTTGTGGTTCTTGTTTGCATTTACAATGCAATAAAACTACATTAATACTAAAAATCACAGTGAAAATGCTGTGTGTGTAACCTAAGTGCATGAACAGTAAAGAATAAATATGTTCAATAAAGGGGAAAAGTCTCCACTTGAAGGTAGAAACTCCACAGTATCTTATATTAGTCAACTACAAAATGGGATACTCCCCAAATAATCCTTTGGGGTGCAGGAAGAAAAATATAACTGATATTTCTTCATCTAAAACATAAGAAGGAAACTAAGCCCTAATGAGATTCATTACCTGAAGCAGCACATGTGTATAATTTATAAATAAACATGCCTAGGTTGGGGTATATGCTCAGATTTCCTTGATTACAGGGATGCACTTTCAAAAGTGTCTGGGGACCTGTGGTTTAAACTATATATTCATTACCTATTAATTCATTAATGTAAGCTATACATTTCTGTAAGGAGAGTAGGATATTAGTGTCCTAAAACATAAGACAGACCTTTTACAACGTAGCCTATGATCATGGCAACCAAAAAACAAATCAAAAATGTATTTTAATGTGTTTTAATTTGCATCAGCTGTTTTAATAACTAAATCAAATAGATACGGTTTGTCTAAAGCTTTCCAAAATAAGGCAAGTGGAAAGAAAACCTCCTTACAAAACCAGAAATAACCAAAGGTGTGTTCTAATACCCATGTAACCCACTTAGAAATCATTGATTTAACTTTGCTATTTTAATGTTGTTGTTGCTAATATATAAGTTCCTGAGTCAAGATAATATGTTTTCTTAGAGATTGTAGGTGATGATTACTCAGGGACCACTTTTATCCTTTCTGGGGCAGTGGTGCGTACAGCAGGAATAGACTGTGTTTTGTCCAGGTACACAGCTCGTCCATCAGGACAGTACAAATCTGTGCTGTGGGCTCTTTCTGTAATCTTGGACAAAGTGCTGATGTTTTCTATCTTTCTCTATCTTCAAAATGGGGATCGTGGCATGAAGTCATGAAGAAACATCTGGTTTAAGAGAAGAAAGCAACAAAAACCAAAAACTTAGGAAGTAAGGGAAGTGAACTTAAGGAGTCGGAGATAGAGACCTTACAGGGCCATGAGCCATGGACCGTTATTTGAAAAATATTTCTATTCTCCATCTGCCGGTGATATTTACACACCGCAGTGGCGATAATATCGTAGCCAATCATCCTCAAAATGGGGCAGCTCACTGTAATATGAAGGAAGAAGAAACACTTGAGAAGCACATTATTTATGCAGTGAATTTGAAGCACTTCTTAGAGAACAGGCGTGCGCGCGCACACACACACACACACACAGTAACAGAAAAACCAAAACACGGAATAGCTATACGTCCGATTTTCTATGATTTTTACAAGACAAGCTGTTGTTATTAAAGCTGATGAGTCATAGGTGATAATCGCCCCTATTTAAGATGTACTTTAATAAATGGTCAGCAACTTCCTTTCTGGGTGGGATTCCAGGAGCCGAGTGTTCCCTCTGCATCTCAGGGGTGATGCAGGCAGAGCGGCAGCGCCACGGACAAAGAATCCGGAGGCTGCTAACGTGCTCGAGAGTATTAGGCAGCTTGGCCATCTTCCTTTTCACCCATTCCCCTCAAAGTCCGACCCACAAACAGCGCTCAGCGCCAGGGCGCCTGCCGCCCGGAAATTCTCTGACGAAGCTCCCTGGTTTGAATCCTAACTAGAAAAACCAAAGACTTCAGCTCAGACTCCAGGGGAAGATGAATAACATAAATGGCCTTCTCCCCTGGAAAAAAAAAAATCTAATTATATGTGTATAGATTTTTTTAAAGGTTGGCACTGAATACTCAGAAATGTATTAAAATCATATTTACTCTCAATAGGAAAGCTGAAAGGGAGATGATATCCTGAGACAAAAGGCCAACTCTGAAATCAAGAGATGGCAACAGTTACAAAATGCAGGCATGTGAGGAAAGTGTTTCCATAAAGTGCTGACAGCATCTCTCTCATTGGACAGGTGGGGAGGAGGGCTCAGAAGCTAAGAACCATCACCCTTTACCTGTTCTCTTCTGAGCATCTTCTCACTAAGTAGATGCTCCTTTTTTCACCTTGACCTTAATAGAAAATGTTTTTTGAACACGAGGGGTTTTTTGTTGTTAGTGATGGTTATGGATTTGCTATACATCCATACTAAAGAATTCAGCAGTTGCTAATATATTGTCATTCCTAAAACTAACATAAAGAATGCTATAGGGAGGCAATATAGCCTAGTATTAAGAATATGAACCTTGGCCTCTGAAAGGCCTGGCTTTGAGTCCTCGATCCATGATTACGAACTGCATGGCCTAGGCAAGCTATTCACATCCCCTCAGCCTCAATACTGCACCCATACAATGGGATAATGATACCTGTTCCTCAAATTCAGTCTGAAGGGAGATCTGAATTACAGGTGCAAATGTGTGTGTAAATCACAGAAGTACTCAGTAAACAGTCGTTATTGTTCTCAGTAAACAGTCGTTATTAGTGTTGTCATAAACTCATAGCTATTGTTAAATACTCAGGTTAAGACGATAAGGGAAATTACTTATATTCAAACTAGAATTGATTTCTAGTTCTCTACTCTGAACAAATGTATTATATTTATTCAGTCAAAACTCCAAACCACTTGCATGCTGTTGCTTGTAAATATTTATCATATTGTAATTTTTTGGAGAATTTAAAAGGAAAAGTAATCTTTCAAATAATATCAAGGATGGCACTTATAATCACATCTTGCTTTTAGCATCTCCTCTGGCCCCATACGGGTCCATTACCCTGATTTTCAAAATGTGGTACAAAATGAATGACCTGGCGTCCACAGGAGTTTCTCCTGTTTTCATTCACACTGTAAGTCTATTGGACTTATATAATTTTTTAAATTATGGCCAGAGAAATAGTTATTGATCCAGGTTAGATCTCTGAGATTTTATAAATATAAGCCCTAGAAAAGTAGTCCTCAAACTTAAATATTAAAGCCATAATATCAAGAAGACATTTTGCAGGTGTCTGGGTGGCTCAGTTGGTTAAGTGTCAGCCTTTGGCTCAGGTCATGGTCCCAGGGTCCTGGGATGGAGCCTCTCATTGGGTTCCCTGCTCAGCAAGGAGCCTGCTTCCCCCTCTCCTGCTCCCCCTGCTTGGGCTCTCTCTCTCCCTGTGTCAAATCAATAAATAAAATCTTAAAAAAAAAAAAAAAGAAGAAGAAGACATTTTGCCACAAACTTTAAAACAAGGTTGTGCACCCTCCACATCCTAGGATACTATTAATTTAGACTTCACAGCTTAGAACACTCAGACTCACATCTACTAAGGCAGGCAGTAGACGTTCATTAAAAATAAAGAAGATTCCTGATGATGTGAAGTTGATATTGCATGATGTGGAAGTAAAACTCTTTATACCTAGATTTTGAGAACTGGTTTTGCTATGTAATGAATTACACCAAAACTTGGTAGCTTAAAACAACAAATATATATGATCTCACAGTTTCTGGGAGCAGAAATCTGGGAGCAGCTTACTGGATGATTCTGGCTCAGGAATCACCTCTCTTGAGGTTGTAGTCAAGCTGTTGAGCAGGGCTGCTGTCTCATCTGAAGGCTTGACTGGGAGAAGATCTACTTCCAAGCTCACTCACTCATGGGGCTGTTGGTGGGCTTCAGGTCCTCATTAGCTGTTACCGAGGATTTCAATTTCCTCCTTCATGGGCCTCTCCATAGGTTGCCTGAACATCTTCTTGACATGGCGGCTGGCTTCTCTAGCTCCTTATAGGCTACCGAACTGAGGGCTGAGTCCCTTGCCATGTGGGCATCTCATAAGACAGCTTACAACATGGCAACTAGCTTCCCCTAGAGCAAGTGAAGAGAGAGAGAGGAAATGAGCCCAGCTCTGAAGCCACAGTCTTTTATAACCCAATTTAGAAAGTGGCACATCACCACTTCTCTGTATCCTACTGATGACACAAACAATTCTGTACAGTGTGAGAGAGGCTGACACAAAGACATGAAGACCGGGGCAGGGGGGACTCCTGCCATCTTGGGGGCTGGTTACCACCATACCACAGCCATTTACAGCAGAATGGTTTCTTCTTTGCCTTAAAGCTGTGAGTTTTCTCTGACTGAAAGAAGACAGACGGGCCTCATGGCTGTGGGAGGGTCTTGGTGAGAGCAAAATCAAATGAAAAGATTTATTCACAGGCACTTAAATGTGAGGCCATTCCTGGAGGTACATATTGTGGTGATGTTTTTATAGACAAAACAGGTTTTTCCTGTGGCTTCTCTGCATGGGATGAAAGAAACACTGATTTGGAAAGCTTTTCTTTCATTCCAAGTCTTTTCTATGTGGAATGAGGGGCGCGGGGAAGGTGATTTGGAAAATTCTACTTTCACCCGTAGTTACTGCAGCCTCCCAAAAATGTTCAGTTTGTGAACAAATCTAGTCAGGGGCTAAATGTGCAAGAAATGTAACTTGGATTCATGGGATTCTAAAGCTGGAAGCTAACTAGAGCCATATGTTCACTTCACAGATGACGGAAGGGGTGCCCTGGTTAGTAACTGCCTTCCCAAGGGGCCACTGAGGCCGAGGTGGACTTCTGAATGGCACTCCCAAAGGAATGGTACTTTTAGTTATTTTTTTTAACCAGGAGGAGCTCCGAATAGGATTGTGCTAGCGTACCACACAGCCTTATTTTCATTCACTCAGTAAACACATCGGGAGGACTCTGTGCCAAGGAAAGAGAGGATAAAGATAGGACTGGGTTCTTGTCTTCAAGAAGCCCATCTTCTCAGAGGGAAGAGGGAGGGTCAAAGCAGAAGTGTAGTGTCAGAGCAGTGTGGCCAGGAGGAGAAGCCCAAGTATATGTGGCATGGCTGTTGGAACGGACCATGTCTGGAAGGTGACAGGCTGTCCTTTATTGATATGTGAGTGGTAGGGGCTGTGTAAGCTGCCTTACTCTAGGCTCTTTCACTTGCTAGGCTACCGTCCAGACTACTTAGTGGGGCAATGAACTTGTAGACAGAGTCTAGCTAGGGAATGCAGCCAGCCCGAGAATACTGGCCTTTCACCATAACTTAAACATTTGAGATCTGGATGATTAATGGTACTTAAAATCAAATCTGACAGTTCTCAAACTTCAGCTATACCCGTATTTTCATTCTTTAGGCAGGTAATTCATGTCTACCACGTGCCAGGGACTATGCTAGGGCCTGAAGACAGAGCAATAAAGAACCCACATGTGTCCCCAAGCAGGTTTTATGAAGCTCACAGCCCACTCCTCCCCTTTACTCTACAGAAATGGTCCCCACCCACTTTTGCATCGCTGGCTGTTTCATTGTTTAGTTCTTGCTGACAAGATTGTGCCTAACGTCACAAGCAAGTGCAGGCTTCAAAGGTTAACCTAAACATCTCTGGCTCCCACAGGTGAAGAAAAATCATGAACAGATTTGGTGTTGTCATGCTGGGTCCAGTAAAGCCACCGTTCCTTGAAGAAACCCATTTTGGACTTTGTTTCCTTAACACTGAGTGCACAGAAGACCTTAGTCAACCTAGCTAGTGCCCCCAGAATGGACTTTCCTTTCCAGAGTTTGTGACAAGTACGCTTTCTTTCTTCTGTGGGTCATAAGAAATCAATACCGGAAGGAAGGCTTGGGTCACCTACAGGAAGTAATTGCTACTCGTTTGCATGTGTGGTTCATTGGAACATTGAGGTTTCCCAGGACGAGCTTGTTAATGGTTGAACGAACTAAACACCAATCAGGGGCGAACCATTTGTTTTCCATGAATACTTCCACTTCTTGTGACCTGGAGCCTTCCCCTCAAATCCCATCTATTTAGGGAGAATTAGGGGACAAGGGATTAATGGCATTAATATTTCCCTCTTCACCTCCTGAAGAGCTTGCATTTTTCAGGAGAAGGTGACATCAGTGTGAAACTCACCCTTCTTAAGCTTTCAGAAACATGTCTCCTTATTTAAAGATTAGATTATCCTTCTGCCATTGTTTTCCATTAGATTTTGTTTCCTTTCTCCTTTTTGGGGAAGGCCAGCTCACTATTTTTAAAAGGTGATGGACCATGTCAGGATTTAGAAAGTGAAAGGAAAGAGATTGGTTTGGATTTTCTCACTCCCTTTGTGAGCTCTAAAGCTCAATATACTTCGAATGGTGACTGCAGGTATAGGGGCAGAGGAAGGCTTTTGTATCCTTAGAAAACCTAGGTTTCAGTTGGATTATAGAGGTAGTCAAGGGATAGGGGAAAAAAGTTCAAATAGCACTTTGACTACTTTCCATGTCAATGGATATGTATCAGCCATATTCCATTGCTATAAGAATCGGCATGGTTAAGTATTGATAAAAGTTTTTTAAAGGACACAATACAAGTTATCAAAAAATTGGATGAGTTTGTTGTAATGAAGACAGGACTGTGTGTAGTTTATATTCAAGTTCATGGATTTTTCTGAATACTGAATAAACTGTCAAAATGGTACTAAAACTCTTTGTAAAAGAATCAGTCCAAACTGTTAATCTGCTTGATACATCTTTTTGTGATTTTTTTTTGAAAGACTCTAAGCAAAAATTTTAAGCTCATTCCAGCACTACTATATAGATTCACTGGGATTTTACTATATTCACTTATTGTGTAGGTCTAATGTCACCTTTCTTTAGAGCAATTTACAAAATACCACAGCATACAGCGTATCTACAGCAAGCGGTAAAACCAAGATGTGTGATTGTATGGCAGGCTTATAGAAAGGAGGGCAGTTTTTTAGTCTATGCTTAAACTCTGAAACTCAGCAGCAGTCATCGGTCAGGATTCATCAGCCCGTATGCCTCCCCAGTTTCTTCACCCAGTAAATACATGCTACAAGAGCAGAGTGGCCTGTGGCCACTCACGGGTTAAAATATTAACTTATTAAAATTTTCCAGTTTTCACCACTTGCCTCTTGGGAGAACTTGGGGATCTCTGTGAGGGACGAGAAGCAGGGAGTTAGCGAACTTGAATTCACAGCCAGCCCTGGAGCTCATTCACCTCCTTTACACAGCTATGTTGCACTCTTCATTTCTGAGTCTAGCTTAGAGATCTCTTTCTGCTGCCGGAGAGTTGTGCATATCAGCAATGACTGAGAAAAAAGTCAAGTTTTTATGTGCATGAGGGATTAAAGATAATACATCTACCCAAAGTTAAGGAATGACTGAATGACACAGGGTACTATCACTTTTTTGTCGTGACTGCTCTCTAATTTGGAGAAAGAAATGCTGTGTAATAATTATCAGATAGCCAGTGCTGCCCGCCACTCTTTCTTTTCATGTCTTTTTATTTGTGTCCACATATGTATAAAGGGAGGATAAATTAATTAACTGTGCATAATTACCAAATTCTCCAAACACACGCAGACTTTACCCAGTGGAAGCAGAAGCAGGCTGTACATCGCACGTAGTTGGTGTAGACGGTAGATAGCCGTCATCTATTGTAAATCTATTCCCACAGCAGGATTAAGTGAATTCAAATTCAAATGATGCATCCATAATATGTTGTCTAATGTGAAGCATTGTAAATTTCCTCATTGCAAAGATGGAATAACGCTTTCCATACAGGGTATTTTTCAGAACTGTACTAACTACAAGATGCATGTAGATATCAAAAGATAATGAGAATATAGAGAATATAGGCTTTATATAACTTTAAATTTTTGTGATTGGGTAGCTTTGTTATTTGGCTAGGAGTACTAATTTAATTAAATGTACAAGAGGACTTCCTCCCAATACCCAGAGAAGACTATTTGCATTTTTAAAAATTATCACAGCTTGTTATATAATTGCAGCCACTGGGGCTGGATGCCTTGCAACAATGCCCCTAGTTTTCGCCTCTCTACTGCTTCTCTAACGCTAATACGGTTTCCCTTCAAAGTTTTCCAGCGTATAGCATTCTATAACTCACATCTTCTTCTAAGAAGCAAGTTTGTCGGCTCATTAACACAAAACTTACAGAGAAGGTTCACTACATATTGATCTAATTATGTAGTTTTTGAGTCAGGACAACAATAATAATGGGATTAATTATTGTAATTTGTGCAGCTGAAGTAGATACATAAATAGGTAATCTTTATTTTTCAATATCACCAGTGGAAAATGATTTCAGACATTAGGACCTGGGAGAGCCGGGAGCTACAGCTGCTGAGCGAGTGCCCCTCCCATGGTTCTGGCCAGCAGCCCCGACATCCTTGCACAAAGTAATCACAGATCACAGCATTTAATCACTGAAAACAAGCACTCCAGAGGACAGCAGTGTCAATATCCCACTCTCTCATTATCTGTTTGGATTGCACATCCACACTGTCAGATAAACAGAGTGGAAAATTAAGATTAAAAATATGGTAATTTCATTTCAGGCAGCAGGCACCACTCACTGCCCCTATTATGCTATTGATTACCTCTGAATTCAATTTTTCTTTCAATGCAAACTTTAATCTGTTTGCTACCCAGCAATTCAACTCCCCAAGGGCTATTTGAGAGTAAGTAACCATTTAATCTGATGCTAACTGAAAAATCACCGTCCTTAATGAATTGTGTAAATCATTCAGCTCTAAAGCACCTTTGACTTCTATTTCATTTTTTATTTTCTACTCAATATAGGAAAGGATCGGCGTGTGAATAATTACAAAGTAGCAAGTATTTTTACATAGAGCAAATATGATAAAAACCCTATTATAGTGGGGCATGTGTAATGAACAGTACTTTTTAATTTCAAAATAGCTATTCATTAAAAAAGAATGGAAGATTAAAAAGAGAGGCTCAAAGCTCAAGGTAAAAGTTGATAGACATTGTAATTACATGGTTAATTTCAAAGATTTATATGCTGTTATGATTTAAAAGGAATTTTTATGACCTGACACTTTCATTTGAGAAGATTTTTTTATTTAAAATTAATCTTCGAGCTCCTATTCTTAATTATTTCTTGGCAAGCGATAAATGAGAATACAAAAAAAAATGCCCTATATCAAATTTTAAGCAGAATAAATGCATGCGAATTTTTGAACAGCAATAAAGTGGTTTTTACTTATTTGAATTGCTTTACATTGAAATCCTCGGTTGGAGGAATTTGTGGGAAAGAGCTGGAAATTATTGGCCCATTTAAGGGAGCAGCAATCTTACTGCAATGCAGCTTTTATGACATTTCAAAGTATCAAATTGGAGAGAGGGTTTTGCTCGGGCGATTTGATTGTCTTTCAAGTTGGCCTTAAGAGTTTTCAACAGGTCTCTTTCCCTGCTCGTCCCAGACCCCGAGGGCTCCCAGGAGGGGGAGGGGGGGCGCGGACAGCTCGGCCTCGCTCTCGCACCCCTTGCGGGCAGCAGCAGGAGCCCAGCCTCCCGAGTCCCGCAAGCGCCCGCGCCGGGTGGCAGCTCGGCCTGCTCTGCGGGCGCCCGGCTGCGCGACCGAGGCTGGGGCGCCGGGCGGCCGAGCGCTCCGTCGTTTGGCTGCTCCCAGCAAGCCGATGACAACGGCGCTTCCCCATGAAGAGCCCCACAAAGTGTAGGGCCTCGGGAACAACACGGCGTGGCGCCTAATTCCCCGGCCTAAGAGGCCGGCGCGGCCGCGGAAGGTGGTGCCCGAGTGCCGGCCGGGGGCTTGCAGCCCGCCAACCCCTGCCTCCGCGGGCTCGCGGCCGGGGCGCCCTTCACACCCTCGGCCTCCCGCAAGCGATCGTAGCTGCCCGCGGGGCCGGTCCCGAAGTTTAGGGTCGAAAGCAGACAGGCAGGTCCTTTCCTTCTCTCCCTTTGCTGCTTCCACGCTCCACGGGGGCACGGGGACTTTGCAGGCCCCGATTCCCCATCCTCGCCTCCACCCTTGTTCCTCTGCTGGGTTTGGGCACGGTCCCTGGCTCCCCCTTCTGTCCTCCCCCAGCACCGCGGGGCCTCTCACCGGGGTGGGGTGGGGGGGGCGTCCCGAGCGCTCTGGGGGCTACAGGGAGGGGGACCGCCGTCTGAAAGCAGAAACGAGCTGGGAGCGGGTTTAAATCGTCGAGTCCCGGGAGGAGCGAGGTGGTCCCCTCCCCGGGCGAAAGGGGGGCACCCCGGCGGAGCGCCCGAGCCAGGTCCCAGAACTCCTGGGCGCGCGGGAAGGGGTGGGGCGGCGCGGGGTGCGCGCAGCTCGTTCGGGTTCTGGCACCGGGCGGGGGCTTTGCTCGTTTCGCTCGCGTGTCCCGCTCCACCGCCCCTCCGCCTCGGCAGCGAGCGGGCGGCTGCGGCGGCCGCCGCGTGTGCCCGAGGGCGGCGGGGTGCCCCGGCAGCCCCTCCCTGCGGCCCCGGCGCCGGGGAGCGCCCGCTCGGAGGCCCGCACGCGGGCGTCGTCAGACCCCGGCTCTGCGGCTCCGCCAGCACCGAGCCGAATTTCACTTCCCCGGGGGAGGAAGGGAGAGGGGCAGAAAAGAAAGGAAACCGAGAGCGCCAAGCAAGGAAATCATTTCGGCCCCGTCGGAGATACCCTTTTGCTCGAACTCCGGGTAACTTAAGAGTCTGCACACAGCTCGGGGCCGGCGAGGAGTCCCGGAGTGGAATGTACAAAAGTCGGTTGTGCCGGCCAAAAACCGAGGCTGAAATCCTATCCTGCCCCCAGCCCATGCTCTGAAATTCTGAGCTTGAGCTGATGGGTGTTATTTCAGGTCAGCCGCACTCCTGAGAAAGCAGGAGGGCAAACTTCTTACTTGGTGCGATTCGCCTCTTCAAGCTGAAGTATGAGCCTCTTTAGCCTACAGCATGGTCAGGGGCCCAGGTGGAAACCCTTTCGGTCTGTGGATTTCCACTTGCTCGGAGGTGTAACCACTCTGTAACTAAGCCTTTAGTTTCTTTCTTTCTTTCTTTTTTTTTAAATCAACATCAGCAAAGACTTATTTCATTCATTAGCTATTTACTGAGTATCAGACACCGTGCTAGGCAGAACCCCGTCACGGTTCAGGCAGTTTTTTAAAAGCATTTTATTTTGTGGAAAGCAGTGCGCGGCTGCATAACAATACTTAATATATTTTAAATACATGCATTTCTTCTCCAACTGGCTGAAGTAACTTCCTTCGAACTCATCTGAACTAGACTGGCCATGAGGGTTTGAAGACCGTGAATGCCACAGATTACCAGCTACGAGGTGCTGGCCTGAAGATGAGCTGTGACTTTTTAAATGTATTTAAAATTGTTAAAAGAGATCACAACGCCGAGAATTCTGATGGGGCTTATATGCAGAGCATATTTTGACTACACATTGATTCCTTTTTTGCACACCTACATTTTAGGAAAAAGTTGTCTTCTGTTTGCTTTTTCCAACATTCCAAAGACCATGATCTCCATGTGTCTATGAGGCAGCACATTTTTCAATTTTAAAATATTGAATCATATGAAAATCTCAAAGGGAAAAGAAAAGAAAAAGCAACATTTGTCCTGATCTTTGCTCTAAAAATGCCTGGGCCAATTTATTTTTTAGCTGTGGATTTTTAAAGGAACCCTTTCACTGAAAGGAAGGTGGGACGTGAAGAGGCTGAGCCATTAGGTTTGCATTTTCTCAATCCGAAAATGCATGCAAAGCAGCGACATTTGTAAACGCAGACCTATGACAATGTATGTAAGTGAAATAATCGATGCAAAACCCCTTTAAAATATTAACAGTCTGATACGTGTCATATAATATGGCAAAAACGCAGGTTTGGGTTCTTTAGTGAATTGTATTGAAAAACTGAGGATTTCCGATCACCGCTCTATATTTTCTTGATTTTTTTGAAGTTGTTTTATTGTTTAAATGATCGTTTCTTCTGGTATGACTATTGGGTGGCCATCAGTGAAAGAGGCTGCTATGAGAAGTATAAGGCTTTATTCCCTTGCTAGTGTCATTCCCCCCTCCTCTGTCCCTAAAGTATATGTCAAAAGCAACCAAGCGCATGAGTTATCTTTAACATACAAATATCACTTTCCCTTGATTTTTAAAATCTAAATATGGGAAATAAGTGGCATTAAAGGAGCTATCACTTTACAGTGACAGTGTTACTGTTAGAGGTAATTGGGAAAACAAGCCCAAATGATTCTCCTGGTGAAACATTTCTGAATCCAAAGCTGGTCTGACCAACAACCACCTGGACCAGGTCTCCACTGAGGAAGGACAGTGTCAGTGGCATTATCCGGGGGAAGGGGGCGAGTCCATCTGGAGGAGGTAAGGATCATGCCAGAAACTCTACACAGGGAATCGCATACACGGAAGCTCCCAAGGGCAGGGGACCAAGAAGCCTGCTGAATGCTCATTGGTAGAGAACAGTTGCTCTGCACTGAGAACATTTACAGAAAATTAAATAACAAACCTGTTTGTGGTTAGTCTAGATACGGGAGATCGCTCAACTTTTTGCAAGGAAGTGGGGAAATCCATGAAAAAATATATTTTAAAGGTATGGGTGTAAATTATAGAAATGTTCAAAACTGGACGAAAAGAGTAGGAGGGAGAAAACACATCAGGGGTTTGGAGGCATTTGTTCTTTCATTTGTTCAACAAATGTTTATTGAGCACCTACTAGCTCCAGGCACTGAGCGAGCTCTGGGGTCACAGACCTTTCCCAAATGGAGCTTACACTGCATTCATTAAAAGTAATGCATTGTTAGGAAAGAGAAAAAGCATTCCTAATTTGTTACTGGGTATTAATTGAATGCTTTGCTTTAGGACTATACCGTCTCTTTGGTCAATGGAATCAACAAAATTCCAAATGGAGTTTTACCCATTGACTCATTCAAGTTCAGTTGAATGAACTCAGGCCGTCTGAACTCATCAACTTTCACATAGGGAGAGGAAAATTAACATTTCAAGCACCTACACCTGTTCTGGGGGTATTAGAAACATTAGCCCATTTAATCCACAAAATGACACCCAAGGCTAGTAGTATCACCTTCTCACAGATGAGTAAACTGAGGCTCAGAGATGTTAAATTTCTTACGCATGCCATGTAGCTCTTTAGTGGGAGAAGTCGATTTTGAATCTAAGTCAGTCTTCCAGAGCCTGCCCTCCTCCAGCGGGAGAATCCATCAAGCTGTGTGAAGTCACCTTAGAAACGGCAAGGTGTTCCCTAACTGCAGGTAACTCTTGGTTTACTTTCAAATATCAATTCTTACAGTGATACGTAACAAGACATGACTCTCATTTCATTATTATTAGTGAAATGACACTTAAGCATCTTCTTCTCTAGTGATTTTTTTTTCGCTTGAATTATTGGTATAGAAATAGGGCCAAAATAGTCTGCCTTTGGCTCAGGGCGTGATCCCGGCGTTACGGGATCGAGCCCCACATCAGGCTCCTCTGCAAGAGGCTGCTTCTTCCTCTCCCACTCCCCCTGCCTGTGTTCCCTCTGTCGCTGGCTGTCTCTATCTCTGTCAAATAAATAAATAATTAAAAAAAAAAAAGAAATAGGGCCAAAATAATGATTTATCCTTTTACCCATAGATATCTATCACCGAGGCCCCTGTCCTGAGGTAGTCTGTTCTGAACAATTTGTGTCCTCAAGCTAATACCTCTGACCCAGGCTCTGTGTGTGTTAATCAGCTATGGTAAAGATTAGGTTTCTTCTAATTAAGGCACTCCAGCAAAAAGAACTCAATTAGAATGAAAACAGCAGAGTCATTTCAAGCTTCTAGACAACCCCACAGCTACTAACTAAATTTTCTTTATAATCACTTTCTGTAACTCTCAGAATAGTTCAGCATTATCTGAATGTCAAGAAGCATCCTTGGGACAGAAGCGATCTCTGCAGTTTAATTACCAAACTCTAGAAAAATACAAATGAATCTCTGGAATCTGAGCGAGCGAACACGGCCACTGCCGGAAGTTTCTCCACTGCGCACTGATTGGTGGAGCCATGCATGACGTCACAGTCTCAAGCGACAAAATGCTGAGCTTCCGGAAACGTCATTGTTTTCCCTTTCTGGAGACGTTGAAATCAACTCAATGGGAAGGATCAACGGTGGCGGTTTTCAGCTCTGTAGAGCGAACAGCGTGTTAAGGAGAATCCAATATCCCGTAGATAATCTGAAAGGAAGGCAGGCACAATATTGAATGATTCACCTAAGTTTGTAAGGCTTTAAAGACACAAAAATAAATGTTAAAATGTTTATTTTCTCCTCCGAAGTTTTCTTGCCAGTTACGTTTCCTTCCTGTGTGCCTGCTGCCATGAAGATGTGTCCGCAGAGAAGGTCACTTCATAGGTTGGTTCTTAATCACTGTTGTGGGGCTTCACTCTTGTGTGTGGTTCCAAAACCAATCTGGTCCTTTTTCAACATCCATCCGAAGCTAAGAGTTTTCTGTCAACCTGTTTTCATGGAAGCCCTTCATTTTGTACCGTGTTTTTTCAATTCACAGAGTTCTACAAACGTTCTCTCACTTTAGTCTTCAGGCCATTGGGAGGTGGGGAGGTCTGATGGTGTTTTCTTCGATTTGCAAACCGAGACGAGGCATCTGAGCTGCAGTGAGATGCCGGGACTGGTCCACGACAGGACAGCTAGGGAGTGCTGGAGTCCCACCCTGGCAGTCTTCCCACTAACCGCCCTGCCTCCACAAGGGAACCAGGTTGGGTCCCACATTGAGCTGTCAGATTTTCCACTTAAAAGTTCCCAGATCTGGGGCGCCTGGGTGGCACAGCGGTTAAGCGTCTGCCTTCGGCTCAGGGCGTGATCCTGGCGTTCTGGGATCAAGCCCCACATCAGGCTCCTCCACTGTGAGCCTGCTTCTTCCTCTCCCACTCCCCCTGCTTGTGTTCCCTCTCTCGCTGGCTGTCTCTCTCTCTCTCTGTCAAATAAATAAATAAAATCTTAAAAAAAAAAAAGTTCCCAGATCTGCTCAGACATATAAATGATAGCATGATCAAGCTTAATTAACAGAACAACAAAGTTCAACGCTCCGTTTCCCGTGAGACCTTTTAAAGCGACCTTTAATTCTTCAAGTCATTTTTTATTTCTGACCAGGTGGCATAATATACGATCTGTGCCCTATGGAACCATGTTTATTTTCAGGCAGCTTAAACTCTTGCTTCTACTCCGTAGAATATTTCAGGTTCATGTTCAAAAGCTGCTTAGCTGTCCAGCTGTCGGTCGATTGGTCAGTGGGGGTGAGTGAATTATGCTAAAATAGTGCTGGCTTGGCTGAATTTTAAGGAGTTATTCACAGGAACTAAATGTTTCTACCAGCCATATGGATCTGAGGCTAGATCCTGATGGGCTTTTTTCCAGTTGCTTAAGGAGATTCTCTTTTTTTATTTTCTTAAATATGCATCCTTAGCTGGTCTGTCTCCATCAATTGAAGACGTCTGAGGGACAGTCCACATTCCGGCCATAAGACGATGGATGCTGCTGGTCCTGGATCCAGCCGCATCTGCGGCATCTCGGCCTCCACCCAGGGTGTTAAACAGATTATTTTTCTATCACTCTTGCCCATACTGAATATGCTGAATGGCTGTATCTCTAAACTAGCTAGCCCACTCTCACAGCCTGAGTCTCTATTATCGGCAGCCACCGCATGCATATTTCTATTTAGTTTCCAGTCCTTGGGGAATCCTCTCTCTGTGCCCTTCCTGAGTAACAAAATCTTTGGATTTTCCCTTTTCTGTTACATCTCCTGAAATACTCATCTTTGAATGTGTATTCGGAACGGTTACAGATAGCCCTCCCACAACGGTAACGCCCCTGCCTGCTTTGAATTCTGGCACACGGCGACAATGCCATCATTTTATGCATGCTTGCCTCTGTCTTCTGGCGGCTTTCAGTCCCAGTGCATGTCTTGCTGCAGTTTCCATGAGCACAGTGGTTCACAAGCTGTTCTAAAACGCGCACCCTTCATCACAAATCCTCGCCTGTTTGCTTTGGATGTGCAATTGTAAACCAGTCTCCTGGGTAAGGTACTAGTTAACTCTCCTTAAGCTGCCAATATTGGGACACTCCTATAAAACCAACACATGCAAAACAGCGGATTTATATTTGTACACTGAACCCTCTAGTATAGACAATAACAGAGGCACTAAAATGACATTGAGAATTATGGCTGGAGCGTTGCAGGTGTGCAGTAGACAGACTGGCTTCCCTACAGACAACACACTTCATCGCAAGGACAAATTCGGCATTAGGAAAGAAACACAGGATGGAGGACCTGCTCTCTTAGCCCAAAATGCCCCCCGGAATGGCACATCTTTTCTTTGCAATTGAATCTGTAAGATGACAAATTTATTCCGGTGTTCTTCAAAAATAACTCATCTTTATTCCTCTTCATGGTTTTCAGACTACCATAAAATTGCTAGAGGCATGTGTCTAATATGCTCTGTGTATCCCGATGGTTTTGATCCTTTGAAAGAGAGCAGTTGCCAAGGTAAGGATCTGGGAATATGATTTTGTTTACTTTCTGGATACATTTTCTTAGGAACAAACAAGCCCTTTGCCAGCTATGATTTACCCAGGAGAAAGCGTGACTAAAAGCATCTCGAGCACAAGGAGCTTTCTCTGACTGAAGAGTCAAAACAGGCTTGCCTTTCCCCAGGAGCAAACTCATTCAAGTAGCCACGCTTATCCTTACCCTTAATTAGGGCTAATTTGCACTTCGACTTGGGAAAGGCGGATGTCACAGCCCCTGACGAGTCTTTATCAGGATTCCCATTTTAGAGGCAGAGCAAAGGAGGCACAAGGTCAAGCGATTTGCCAAAGGGGGCAATAAGTCCTTCCATCGGTGTTTCCACAGTACCTGGGATCTCAGGGACAGAGATGTGCTCCCACAGAACTATTAGCAGAAGGAGAGAGCAAAAAAAATTGCATGGAGCACTGGCTGTTATACGCAAATAATGAATCATGGAACACTACATCAAAAACTAATGATAGACTGTAAGGTGACTAACGTAACATAATAAAAAATAAAAATAAAAATAAAGAGATTGGTGGAAACACGGCTGAAACCTGAGGCTTATGGTGGGGAGGAACAGCCAGGAAAGCTTGCTACAAGAAGAAAGAGATCGGGTAGAACCTGCCTTTAACTGGGCCGTGGGATCAGTGGGTAACCAACCACCCATGTTTCCTCGCAGAAGGGAAATAACAGAAACAGTCATCCAATGATTGAATGTGTTTTTACCAAGGGGCTGCTGTGTAAATGGCATTGTTCCAGACATCTTGTGTCAAAGTACAAAGAAATATTAAATTAATCTTCTAGGACTTTTCCATACAATCAGGGAAGCAAGACAGATAAGCATAATCGAAGGCACCCAACCAGGAAGTGCCAGTACCGGTGTAAGTCCTGGGCCACAGGAGATGCTCAGCAAATATGTGTCAAGCTAACAGTTCTTCACTCACCATCAAGCCCAAACTCACACTCTGCCCAAGTGGTCGTGCATGTGATTTGACTGTCGAAAGTTTAGGTTGTAGGTTTCAGGGAAATCATGCTTAAACTGGTTGTTAGAGTAAGTTTTAAAAAAAAATGTGTAACCTTCAATTTTCAATAATTTCTGACTTCCAGAAAAGTTGCAAATACAGTAAATCAATTCCTGTGTATCATCTTCATTTTTTTCTTTTTTTGATTTTTTTTTCATGTTTCAAGTTTTTATTTAAATTCTAGTTAGTTGGGGTGCCCGGGTGGCTCAGTTGGTTAAGTGTCTAACTCTTGATTTCGGCTCAGGGTCGTGAGATCGAGCCCCTTGTGGGGCTCTGTGCTGGGGGTGGGGCCTGCTTAAGATTCCCTCTCTCCCTCTTCCTCTGGCCCTCCCCCCTCCCTCTCTTAAACAAAAGTCTAGTTAACATATAGTGTAATATTGGTTTCAGGAGTAGAAGTTAGTGATTCATCACTTACATACAACACCCAGTGCTCATCACAAGTGCCCTCCTTAATGCCCATCCCCCACCCACCTCCCGCCATCAACCCTCAGTTTGTTCTCTATTGTTAAAAGTCTCTCTTATGGTTTGCCTCCATCTCTCTTTTTATCTTTCCCCTAGGTTCACCTATTTTGTTTCTTAAATTCCACAAATGTGCGAAATCATATGGGATTTGTCTTTCTCTGACTGACTTATTTCACTTAGCATTATACTGTCTAGTTTTATCTATGTTGTTGCAAATGGCAAGATTTCATTCCTTTTTATGGCTGAGTAATATTCTGTTTTATATATTCACTGATCTTCTTCAAATGTTAACATCTTACATAACCACAGAACAATTATCAAAGCCAGAAAGGTAACGCAGTTACAATGCTATTAACTGGTCTACAGACATTCGGATTTCACCAGTTGTCCCATAAACAGCTGTTATCTGATCTAGGATACAATCCAGGACCACACATTGTATTAAGTTGACATGTGTCCTTCCTCATGTGTAATCTGAATCTGTTCCTCAGTCTTTCTTTGCCTTTCATGACCTTGACACTTTTGAAGAGTTCTGCCCTGTTACCTTATAGACTGTCCCTTAATTTGAGTCGGTCTGATGTAGCCTCTCGATTAGATTTAGGTTGTGTCTTTTGGGGCAAGAATTCCACTGAAGTGCTGTTGTGCTCTTCCCAAGAGCATGAGGTCCCTATGGCTTAATTTGGGTGGTGTTCCTTTTCATCACTGGGTTCTGCTGGTATCTGACAGTTTCTCCACTGAAAGCTTACTGTTTTCCCTTTGTAATGAATGAGTTTCTTATGGGAAGATACTTAGATACGTGCAAATACTCTGTTTCTCGTTACACGTTTGCCCATTAATTGGAATGCTGCACCCATGAGTCTTGCTTGCAACAATTACTACTGTGGTATTTGCTGAATGGTGATCATCTTCTTCCGCCATCCCTCTCACATTTATTAATCAGAATTCTGCTATAAAGAAGAGCTGTTTCTTCCCACATTCATTTATTTACTGAACTGTTTTTAAAATAAAGAATAGGATTTCCTGAAGGCAGGGTGCTGGGCTCTACCACAGCGAGCCCTGGGCAAGCAGTGATCGCCAGGTTGAGTGAGGCTAAGAACAGAAGCTGGGCCCGTGATCAGAAGTATCAGTGTCTGACAGTAGAAAATAAAGTCTTCTAACAGGTTCTGAGAAGGCAGGACCACATCAGAGGGCTAGTCAAAGAGGGACATCTCAGGTACAGTTGATGGCCGACGGAAGGCTGGCGATGAGGTACAAGGTATCTAAGGACAGCTGGCAGAAGGGTGAGTCAGTTCACAACAGGGGAAAAGGATGATTCTGTCAACCTCGATGATGACAAATCAGTGCAAAAAGCACGGCAGCCACTTTGATGGTGACTGGAGGGGTGGGAAGTCCTGGGGATTTTGTAGGAAAATGCAAGGAACCCTCCTTGAGTTGGGACGAGCTCCACCTGTGAAGCATCCACACGATGTCCTGGAGTCTGAGAAATGAGGGAATGGAGGCAGCCAGTGCTGGAGGGCAGGGCATTCCCAAATCTGGGAATCTGGGGGATACCGGCCCTTCATGCTTGATGCTGCCTCACCCAGAGTGAATCATGCTATCTTGCCCGGGTCGTGTCGGGCAGGGCAGAGCGCTCCGAGAGTATTTAGCGATTACATAACTTTCTGCATTCTTTTGAAAGAAGAAAGGACTCCTCCAGGGTCTACCATAACACGCTCCCCCACTGCGTGAGCCCAGCTCATAGAAGTCAGCTCCGTGTGTGCAGCTCTCCTCAGCAGGGAGCCGTGAACCTGCCGAGTGGGAGGGAGCACCTGAGGCTTTTCTTATTCCATCTTCTCTGCCAGCCTCTCCCCCAAAGAAGTCTGGTTTGAGCACCTCAGGCCGCGTGTATCCCTCCAAGTACCTCGACAAGGCCGGTCCTAGACCCCCATGTAAATATGTTTGAAATACAGCTTTGGGGACAATGGGAATTTGAACGAACTAAAACTCCTTTCTGTTCCTTCTTTGGTTGATGAGGGCAAAGGTCACCTCTGTAAACCCTGTCCTGAGCCTTTTGAGCCATCAGAGCATTAACCCATTGCCACCGCCAGCCCTTATAGGGTCACTAAGCCTGTCTGTCAGGCAGAGGTGGCCTCCAGTGGCATCTCTCTTTGCTCTAACCCTTCATTGAGGGCTAGCTCTCGCCATAGGGCAATGGAGATCCCAGCTTTCAAACTGGTAGGGTGGCAGCAAGGAGATACCCCAGGAAAAACCCCAAATTCCTTTGCAGAGATGCAGAGCATTGCGTGGCTGGCTGCACCTCTGTGTGGCCAGCAGGGGACAGGCGGGTCAGGGCATTGGCCTAAAACCTGCAGCAGAAGAGAGAAGGGCAGCCCCCACCATCACTGCACAGAGCTCCCAGCCTTTCAGAGACTGAATTTTCATTTTCTTGTGGAGAGAGAGTACAGTGCTGCTGGTTAACAGCAAAGCTTCAGCTTCAGACCTGTGTTCACACCTCAGATGACAAGTCATCTATTCTATACATTTGTTTCCTCAACAGCAAAAATGGCACTTGAGTGGCACTCAATGAATGGCAGCCATGATTAATATCATTGGCGAAACCGGTTGTCCCATGGCCCTATTCTGATGCTTCTTGCCTCATAGTTCGGAAATCTGGGGATTTTTTTCCTCATGATTACTCAGATTGTCTTTTTACACCACTGCCATCCACTTTATTATTCTTGGGAAACTGGATAATGTCTACTAGTCAGAGTGTTGTGCATATGGGGACAGATTATTAAGGCATCGTCTGTTTAAAATGTCATAATATTATATTTAAGTATCAATGGATAAAAACCAAAGCGAAGTTCAACAAACCAAAACTGCTGCTTGCAACAGACAAGTGAAACTGTTCTTGACAATAGGTTTCTCAGTACACTCATTTAACCCTTAACGAATTCACACTGTGCCTGGGAGAGTCATCCTGGTTGGCCACACCACGGTACGTACTTTGTTTCTTCAGTTTTACAAGTGTAGTTTAGTTTCCATTATTTCTGATAGTTCTTAATAGCATATATTATCCAAATAATGATGACCTCGTATTATGAGACCTTACTGAAGATCACTGTTATTAAGTCCTGCTGAGAAGTGGGGCACGACTGCCAAACTTTTTATAAGAATTACAGGTTTCCTGGGCTCAAAGCAAGGTATGGCCAGACTCGGCAGTTCAAGACAAATGCCTAAGACTATTAAAGCCAGTGGAGGCTAGAGGCAGCTCTGAGGAAGGAAGTTAGTGGACGGAAAATATTGTTCAAGGGCTGGGTGCCAAGAATCTCATAGAATTTCTGTGAAAGGAGCACTTGCATTAATTATTAGTTTATTCCCTTAAACTGGGAGTAAGATATCTTTGCCTAATCCAAATATATGCCTATATTGAATAACGAATGAGTGTGTGTGTATGTGTTTCATCTAATTACACACGGAAGATCAGAACAGAGATGGAAACTCAGAGGCGCTGTGCCTAAGAACTTTCACCAATAAGCAGTACTTTTAAAAGCCCAACCATGTGTGGAGGTTGGAATCCTGCCCTGAATATTTTTTAGGATTCTACTGAAATATCCTCTTGGTCACTAAGTTTCTCGTACAGCCTAGTGAAGGAATTTACAGGCTTGGGTTTTAAGTCAGTTAGTATCCAGAATGGCTCTGGGTGAAAAGTGACATGCGCTCATCTCTACTTTCTCCCCGAGAGAATAATCGGTGGCAATGTGCTCTTGCCTCGCTTCTGAACGTGTGCCCACTGAGCCCTTAGAAAGAAATGACTTATGTCAGGCAGGTAGAAAATGATATAGTTTTTATTACTTTATTACATGTGAATCTCCTTGTGTGTGGCAAGATGATTAAAACTTCCTATGGCCTGGTCTATTTTCATGCAGATTTGCAAGGCTGCCTTGGCATTTCTCCATTCCTTATAATTTGGGCATTTATGACATACTTTACAAGGCACTTGTGTAATATGATATCAAACTTGAAAGTGGTATTGTGTACACAGAAACTCTATTAATAAAAATTACTAAGTGGTGCCATTTGTTTATAGTAAAAGGAGCCCCACTTATACATAAGACGGAAGATTCTTCTATGCACAGTGATTTAATTAGCGATTTGGAGGTTCGTTTTTCCAGTTTAGCTATCTGAGAGACTGATTTCTACAAAATTCCTTGGCCAAACTTATTTCAACTATTTACCTGTCCCTTCCAAATCCAGGTATTTTTGATTCTCACACATGGAAGAGTGTCTATATGATTTTTACAAAACATGCATGAAGATATGTTTTAACTCAACGCTCTACGGGATGTTGACCTGGTCAATGCAAGCGTTGTGTTGGCTGTACCGTATTCAGCCGTATCCCTCACTCCACTGAAAAACCCAGTGGAATAAACTGAGTCTAGGTTGCCCCTCTCAGAGTGTATCTCTCTCAAAGCGTTTTTAACAGCCCTCTCAGGCCCCAAATTCTGTGAATTAACTGGAACCTAAAGTGACCTCCTCATCTGACTCTATCCACAAGCAATCTAAATTGCTATCCTTACCTTGACCCCATTTCCATCGCAGAAAGTAAATTAGAAAGAAGTGCTGAGTGGGTCCTACTGCAGCCAGCGGAATGACCAGCAACAGATACAGTGGGGTGTGAAGCCCAGAGACACTGATTTCGTGCAGTTTCTCACCTTCCCCTTCATTAAGTCCTCTTCACCAAGAAGGATGTAAAACAGTGGTTCTCGAAGCATAGCCCTCAGACCGGCAGCATCAATAGCATGTGTTAGAAATGCCAATTTTCAGGTCCCACCCCAGACCTACAGAATTAGAATCCCTGGGGTTGGGAGCCCCCCGCCCCCGAGTCTGTGCAATTCGGATTCACCCTGAAGTTGGAGGAATGACTGAATGAGAGAAATACTTCCATGCATGGCAGCGAGAAGCAAATCTATCAATTGTTCGGGCCTTTTCTGATGGCTTGTCTTTTTAGGGGTCCTTGCCACCAAAATTTCTTTTTAACTACAAACTTGCCCTAAGTCCCAGCATGAAGACCCTAGCACTTTCAAAGAATTTATATGAGGCCTTATTTGTCCATGCTTTTTCTGACGCTCAGCTAAATTCTAATTCAAATTCAGAGTGAATTCGGATTGACCTATACCCCTTTTGTGAGTTTAAATTTCAGAGAAATCTTTACCTAACCCCCCTTTTTTTCTTCTCAGACAATGAAACATTCACCCTCTACTCCTCTGACTAATCCAATTCATTTTCCATCCTCACAGGAAATAAAAGAACAAAATTAAATTAAAGAAATCAATGACAGGACTGTGTCAAAGACCACATACATGGTACACGCTACAGACTCTATCTGATACATTTATCTATGTTTTTCCATGGAATTTCTTATGATCCTGCAAGTGCTTTTGCATTTTTATGTGTAATGTATAAAAATTAAGTATTTAGTTATTATATGGTTCAGCCTGGATCGGAGCATTAGGGTTATCCAAGGAAACAAAGAATCTTATAAATGAGTATCATAATCCCATTTCTCAGATCAGGAAACTGAGGCACAGAGAGGTTGTTTGGATATAAACATTAGGCAAAAGTCCCTGTTGGTTAGCTCAAAATGAAAACTTCTTCAAGGCAAATTTCCAATTCAAATATA
This sequence comes from Ursus maritimus, assembly GCF_017311325.1. Taxonomy (NCBI): domain Eukaryota; kingdom Metazoa; phylum Chordata; class Mammalia; order Carnivora; family Ursidae; genus Ursus; species Ursus maritimus. The sequence continues at coordinate 64,483,521 of NW_024423344.1, forward strand.
TTATAATCAAATAAGTGATAACAGAGACTCTATCTCTAGTATTTATGAATAAAATTCAGATTATTCATGGGCACAGTGTGAGATTTAAATGTAATCACTATTATCGGCAGCATTTAGTAAGCAGCTAGATAGGTAGGATACAGCAGTCACCTTTAGTCTATGGGAGTGACAAAGGAAGTAAGAGTTCTAATCTGGGATCTGGAAAAGGGTAGAGGAAATGAGAACAAATGAAAATTATATAAATGAACACACACACACACACACAAGTGATATGCAAATAAATACAGACTTACGTGGCAGAGAGAAAGTGCTCACTAAATATTCCATGTCCTTCCCCACATTCCCAGCTTCCCTTGCAGTTAGATTGGCTATGGGATTAGTTCTAATTGACTGTGTGCAAGGGCTAAAGCAGTTCACACCTGGAGGAGCTCCTCCATTCCTTTCTTCCCCTTCTATGGCAACCTTGGAGGCCGTGTATTTCACATAGTGTAGCTGCAAAATAAGGAGGGAGGACTGCCCAACCCACCTAAGTACTGACCTATGAGAGAAGTAAAACATGATTGTATTAAGACTTTGAGAGTTGGGATTTGTCTATTGCAGTACCCCATGTTAATTACCCTGACTAATTCAACCTGGAAATGTAAAGCCCTGCTGTGCACCTGTGCTTCCCCTCTGGCTCACTCTTCCCTCATCAGGAATGCCCCGTACTTCCCCCCCGACCATGTAACTGAATCCTAATCTTCTATGACCTAAGTCACAAAGCCAAGTCACTGATTCATTAGACAAATATTGTTGCATACCTAGTATGTGTCAGGTATGCATTCATTCTTGAGGATTCAACTAAGACAGACACACCCAGGCCCTGATTTCATAGAGCTTACACTACAGCAGGGAAGACAAGGAAATCTAACAAGTAATTATAATCCAATCCCCAAACAGAAGTAATTTCTTCCTCCTCTGAGCTTTGGCAGATCCTCATACACACTCAGCCCTTTCTACCCTCCATGACTGTTGTTATTAGTAACATTGTCTCCCTTGCCTGCCAAGTGGAAAGCACTTTGATGGTAGGGAATTTATCTGTGAGGCTTCCCCCAGCTTTTTTGCACATGGGAGACTCTATAAACAATTACTGATGACATATATGGAGGGATATGTTACATGTGTGAAAGCAATTGTTAGAATTATTTCTGAGAATTAAAATTTAGAGGGGTTTGTCCAGGAAGCCTTTATGGTGACTTTTCAGGGGTGTCTGATTGCAATCTAAGAATTGATCATTTATATTTTCTTCCAATGTGCTTGGCACATGGGAAGCACTTCATACATATATTAAATGAATGAACTGAATGAATGGGCTATCCACTTTCTTATTGATCAATGGCTCTCCTGATTGAATGAATTCCTACCCTAAGGTATCTTCAGTAATTGAATGGGCCATGCCATGCAATTTTGTGGCAAATACAGACATTTCCAAGCCCACAGAGCAGCCAGAATATTTATTTTTTTCCTTTTAACATCTTGAAAAATCAATAGACTTACACTGTTTCTGATCATTTAAACCAACTCAAACATAATTTTCTTTATAAAGAAAAACTGAATTGGCAAAGTTTAGAAGGCTCTTATTTAAAGTTTGGTGAACTTATATAAATTATGAATTCATGATCTTGGGATTCTGCTAATCTAAAATAATTTCCAGGGTCGAAAGAAAGTGTATAGACTTCCATAGTAATGGAATGAATTCAATTTTCCAAAGCTGCTAACTTCCATAAAAAACAAAATAAAGACTTAAAGAAAGTTAGGTGATTGTATTTTTATACTAAATTTAATTCCACTTTAGGAAAACAGTTTGCTAAAATGTTTTATTAAAAATTATAAGACAATTGGGGAAATTATATTTTTACTTCATTTCCCACCGTCCCTTCCTTTTTTTCTGTGGAGGATCACCAAGGACATGCCATCATTTTGTGTCTGTTGTATGTTCTTATAGTCTTGCTTGTTATCGTTCTAGACACTGTGTGATATTCTAGGTTAAGTTTTTAACCACTATCTAAGCAATATCACTTGGGAATATTGGTTAAATAGTCATTTTGTATGCACTGATTTTATATTTCTAAACACTGTTTTTGCTTTTGAAACATTATTTACTTTGCCTCTTAAATTTGTATAAGTAGTGATTAAATTGTTAAGATTGGATTTGTCCTCAAATAGAAAAAAAGAGATTACCCTTACTCTATAATAATACTATTCAGTAAATATAAAATAGAAACTGCTGTTTGTTTGTTTACGGCTCAGAAGAAGCACAAAGTTAACCTGGCATAATGAAGCAAGTGTAAGTCACATTAAAGAGAAGGACATGGTAATAGTAGTAACATATGCTAATGACTTGCACGTTTTAATTAATGGAGTCGTTTATCGGGCTCCAGACAGCCAGGCAGGAGTCTCTCCTATTATTTTTGGAGGCATACAATCTTGCAAATTCAAAGTTGTTGCGTATGGAACAAATCCAGTGAGCTCCATGTAATTCAGAGGAGCCTTTCCAAGCCTGAAGATTCATTTTAATTGTAGATATTAGTAAGATGTGTGTTTTTACCTATGTCCTTCTTTGTCTGGTCTTGCATGTTGCCTGATTTCTATGTCACTGTTGAAATTGAGACCAATTGTATTAATTTTGGTCATTCTCAATGATGGGACATGAAATGAATTAGAACTATCCTAAGCAAGTGTGTAGAAAACAAGTCCGATTTTTCAAAACACTTATTTCTATCAATGAAGGAATTAGATTGCTTTTCCTCCTACCAACATCTGCTGAAGTGAAGGTTGACTAAAGGCTTATCGAGCTCAACTGAACTCAGATGACTTCAATTCAAATCAATATAAACTATGAAGAATGAATAGATGGGTAAGAAATCTGGAAGGCCAAACTTGGGCACTTCGGTTTAGTGGAGTAGATCTCAGAATCCCAGAATCTTAAAGTTGGAGGGGATCTTAAGCAGCTACCTGGGTGTATGACTTCTGGCTGGACCAGGGGGAGGCCCTAGTAAAGTCACAGCACATGGTCATGGTCACCCAATAATAACTCAGCTGGAAGCACTGTCTGAGACCTACTCTAGCCGAGCGAGCTTGCACCCAGCAGGCCTCCTCCTTTGAGATCTTGAGTGAAATCTGTCTGTGTGAAATCACCAGCTGACTGTTTTTCAAGCTCTCTAATAAGGCCATGGTGAACAGGGGCACATCCCCTCAATGAAATAGTGCGCAGCCATGAAAGAGAATATTTACAAAGGTTGCATAATAACACAAGAAAGTCGCCGGAAGGGAACGATAAAAGCAGCAGGGAAAAAACTCTGTGTGTGTGTAATGACAATTGTTTCTGTAAAAGCCCTTAAATAGAAAAAAGAAGAGAGGAAAGAATTGAAAGTGTTCTGTATTTATATTTGAATGGTAGGACTAGCAAGAAATAGTTTCCCTTATTCCCAATTTCCAATACTTTCAACGTTATAAGCGTATCCTGTTTTTACTTTTTTAAAGATTTATTTATTTATTTGAGAGAGATTGAGCGTGCGATGAGAGAGGCAGAGGGAGAGCAAGAATCTTCAAGCAGACTTCACGCTGCATGAGGAGCCCTAACCGGGGCTTGATCCAACGACCCTGAGATCAGGACTTGAGCCAAAATCGAGAGTGGGACGCCCAATCTACGGAGCCACCCAGGCATCCCAAGCACATCCTGCTTTAAAGTGGAAAAGTGAGAACGACTGTTCTTCTATGTTTGAAGATAGCTACGGCAAAGTCCTTTTCAGTGGCTCCAAAGGTGTTTTCTGGAGCAGGATAAACACTCAAGCACAGAGCGCAAGCCATCCACTCAAGAAGTTGCAGTGAGGGCACTAGTAGCCATCCTCCGGCCTTTCTTTCTTTCACAGGGAGGCCCAGGCCCAGGAGGCAAGAGAATACTCCCCACCCCACACTCAGCCTGAGCCCTGGAAGAGAGGTGTATTTAACAGGAGCAATAGAGGGCATTTGTCCCAGGGAAGACAAATCCGTAACTAGAATCTTCTCCAAGCACCAGGGAGCAGACTTGAGCAACACACAGGAAGGCTCCCGACCCTGAAATCTGAGGGCCTAATTGAGATGGGGAAATCCTGTGCTCCCTCGCACTGTTCTGTTACTCATTTAAATTGTGATTATGAAACATCCTGAAACATGGCAACTTTCATGGTCCCTCTGCTTACACGGAATCCAGAACACCCTTTCTTCCATCATGCCTTTCAGCCATTTCTAAATTCTCTCAAGTGTTGGATTCCCAATGGCCTTTCAAATGGCCTGCTTGCTCTCCCAGAGGTGGATGCTAACATCTCTTTTCTAACAACTTTATTGAGGCACAGTTCACAAGAAACGAACTGCACATTTTTAAGATTTGCACTTTAAAGAGTTTTAACAAATGTATAGACCCATGAAATCCCAACCGCTAATATGACACTGACGTTTCTATCGCCCCCAAACTTTCTTTGTGCCTCTTTGCTTTCCATCCCTCCTGGCTCCCCCCAACCCCCTGCTCCCTTCCCTGGACAATCATTCATCTGTTTTCTGTTATTATAAGTTATCTTTCATTTTCCAAACATTCATATCAGTAGAATAGTACAGTAGATACTCTTTTGTGTCTGGTTTATTTAACTCAAAATAATGGTTTGGGTATTCATTCAACTTGTTAAAGGCATCTGTAGATGGTTTCTTTTTATTGATAATCAGTATTTCATTGTTTATTCACCTGTGGATGGACTTCGGAGTTGTTTCCATTTCAGGGGGTGTCTGGAGTTGTTTCCATTTCGGGGAGTGTCCCAAGAAGCTGCTACGAAAATTCAGCACAAGTCTCTGTGTGGATGTGTGTTTTCATTTCTCTTGGGTAAATGCCCAGGAGTGGAATGGCTAGGCTACATATTGGGCATATGCTTACATGTTGAAGAAAACACCGTTTTCCATCTTCTGTACCCGTAGCAGTGTATGAGAGTTCTGACGGTTCCACGCCCTTGCCATCACTTGGCATACTCAGTCGTTAGCCCCTCTGGTGGGTACTTATGGGTATTTGGTTGTGGGTCATGCCTCTGCATCCCATCCTGGTCTCCCTGGAAAAGCAAGCCCAGAGAAGGACTACGAACACAACCTACTCTCACTTCTTGTGTGGAGGGTTTATTCTTCTCTGTGTTTGAGTGTTTCTTCTGCTTTAGAAAAATCTTTGGACTCCATAGAAGGGCTTGGCTTCTGCCTGAAAATGATTCCAAATGCTTCTTTTCCAAGCCTCCTACTGTGTCCTGATCATGAAGCGAGACAGCATTCATTGAATTTTTACTGTATTCATTTGCTTGGGCTGCTGGAGAAAAAATAGCACAAATGTAGTGGCTTCATAAGGTGGAAATTCATTCTCTGACCTTCCTGGAGATCAAAAGTCCAAAATCATGGTGTTGGGAGGGTTGGTTCCTTCTAGGGGATTTGAGGGAGCATCTAGTCCATGACTTCCCTTGGTCCTTCTGGGGGCCGCTGCAGTCGTGGTGTTCCATGTCTTGTGACCACATTGCTCCAATCCTGCCTCTGTCTTCACATGGCCTTCGGCCCTTGGGTGGCTTCTCCTCTGTGTGTCTGTCTTAAACCTCCCCTTGCCACTCTTACCAGGACCTTGGCATAGGGTGTAGGGCCTACCTGGACAATCCAGGATGATCTCATCTCAAGATTCTGAATCTTATCAGAAAAGATCCTTTTTCAGGATTCTAGGAATTTCACATGGATATCTTTGGGGGAGATCATTTTTCAACCTCCCAAACTTGGTAAGAGTTAGGTACCAGACTAGACACTATATTGACTCTTTGATTTCCTCAAAAAACCCTGTGGAGTATGATTCCTATTGTTCAGGTAATACAAGCTTAAGGAAGTATGTTGTTGAAATGCAGAGCCGGGTAGACGGAGAACCAGTCATCAAACTCAGTTTTTCCTGCCTCCCAAAGTGCCCTTTGCCTCTCTGCCACAGAGATTTTCAAACCCCCAAAATCCTGAAAGTCCCATTGAAACATATTTATTAAGTGGCTTCTTGGAGGTCTACCAATTTTGCTCCATTATTGAATGTTCTAAATGGTCTTTAGGTCAGTGGTTCTGAATCCTGGCTAGATAGCAGATTCACTTGGAGAGCTTTTTAGAAATGATTGATGCCCATTTCACCCCTGAACCATTAAAGCCAGATTCTCTTGAGGTGAGGGGTTGTCTAGCTTTCTTTGAAAGCTCCTCAGGTAATCCTTTTGTACAGCCCGGGTTGTGGAACCCTGGGATGCTTTACCAAACCCATGGTTTCCACGCTATATACCATTTTCCTAGGAAGTACTCTGAAATAGGTCAATTCTATTCAATGATCAGAAATGACCCTCAAATCTTCCAGTATCAAGGCCCAATTCCTGTTTTCTACTTACCCACCATGTCTTTGGAAAGTGCAAGATGAGTGACTCAGATTATCAGCTCATTGGCTTATCAATTTAAGTTCTATATATAGGAATGAATGAAGAATGAATGAGCTTATTCCATAGATCTGCCCACTTTCTCTGGCTCTTCAAGTCAGCCATCACCAAGGTGCTTCTGAAGACAGAGATTTTTTTAAAGTAGGCTCCACGCTGGCCAACGTAGGGCTTGAACTCATGACACTGAGATGAAGACCTGAGCTGAGATCAAGAATCAGACGCTTAACCAACTAAGCCACCCAGGCGCCCTGAAAGAGAGATCTTGTAGACCTTTATCTTTAGAAAGTTACATATCAAAACTACATCACCAAAAACTTCACACAGAAAGACTAAATGAAAGACATCATTTCCATCAAAGGAACATAGAGTCAATCGTAATGTTTCTTCTTTATATTAAGAAAGGCGTCTTATTTTCTCCTTTCACATAATTAAAAGCGGCTGGGTGGATTTCATCTGATTTTTTCCTTTAAAAAAAAAACTGCCTACGGATAAAAAGCGAGCATGGAAAAATTTATCTCCAAAGTAAATATTCAGGAGACAGTTGTGACACCTTAGTATTTGCTCCTTTGAACACAGTAATTAAGGAATTTAGATACCTGTGTTGATATACTTCAAATGTTCACTTAGAATACCTTATTCTGTGTTCTCTATTTGTCGGTGCAGTTCCCATGTGCCTTTGAATATGACTCTACTGGGCTCCCTTGTACGTGACATTTCATTGTGATTTCTCTCGCCTGACACACTTCAGCTGAGACATTCCCCGTTTTCGGGCTTCTCTGCACAAAACTCATTATGTGCCATATTTTTTGCTTTGCTCTCTTGTATTCTTAAGGGGTCTGTTTGCATATTTTCTGTAGAGAACCAAGGGCTACTCAAGGCCGCTCTCGAGATTCACTTTTCTCTGTGTCATCTACACATCGGAATAGAAATTCGGCTCAGTTGCCAAGTAATCTCTGAGTTTTTCCCAAAGTCTCTTTTGCAGAATACTCAACCGAGGGTAATAAGTTGTACTCAGCAGATCAGATGTCTGAGTTTGGGTCTTGTCAAATAGAAGAGTCCCTGAGGGCTCCTTCTGCGGAATATGAAAGCTCCTGAATAAAGAATGTGTCGTGGATCTGTCCTCTGCCTGGATGCACAGCAAAATGCACCGAGGACCCTGCGTGGTAATCATACAACCTTATTCCCCAGTGCGATCTGAGTAGACCCCTAAAAACAATAGCTCCCTAGGGCACTCTTTTCCGAAAGAATTGTGCAACTTCATTTTTTCCCAGAAAGGATTCAGCAGGGACATTTTTTTAAATTTCCCCTCTGGGTGCACTGAGAGGGCAGTCCTCACCTGTCTGAATGGTTGGGAAGAGAAGTTCCAGAAAGTACAAGTGGAGGCTTGCCAAGAGAATCTGCATGATAACTCGGTCCTCAAATGCCCCATGGGTGGAGGGTGTGGCCTGAAGAGAAGGGAACACGTAATAATTTTCCATTTAGTCACACAGTAAGTACAGTTCCCACAGTCCGTTGATTGGGGTTGTTTGGGCCATTGCAGAGCTGACTGGAATGCCACATCCTTGACCTGCTTTAGTTATTAAGAAGGCCAAAAGCGAGGGAAACTGGCATTTCAGAGGCCAGTGATTTCGGCCAAATCTATTCCTGAATCAGATGTCTATGAAGGGTTCCAAATGACTGTTAGGGCATCAGACCTGAAGTGCCCGGAAGTCACTGGTCAACTGGGCAAATCAGTCTAGTTGCAGTCTTACTTGATCACAAATGATGGATATTTCTCCACTTTATCTGACTTTAAAGAGGGTTAGCCGGCATTTATTACTCAGTCATTTGGGGGGAAACATATTGCTTACAGAGAGCAATAAATATTTATAAAATGTGGCCTTTGCCTTAGTGGACTTCACAGTCTCGATGAAAGACACACCATCAGCTCATTGACGGAGCTTGAATTAGTAACAAAACATAGGGCCGGAAAACCTTTCTTTGGGAGTCTTGAAAGGAAGCAAAGCATCCGTGGAGAACAGACATCAGTGTGCTCATCCCCCATGAAGCCAGCTACTGGAGGTGGCGGATGAGTGAGGGGAACTGAGTCTCAGAGAGGAGGACAACAGAAGCCAGAACAATGGCACGGGGTGGGTACTTACTCTGTGTTTGCCAAATAATCATAATCCAGAGCCACTGCTCTAGGACTCTTTCAGTGAGCGTCAAAACACCCACTTAAATTTATTTAAACAAAAAAGGGGGGATGGGAAATTTATTAATGTTCCTGAAAAACTCAGACTTGCACATAGACTTTGCTGGATACAGGTACTCCTCATACTCAGGTTGCAGTCTGTCTCTCATTTCTTAAGGTTGAATAAGACTCTTATTAACATCAGCTGGGTTTTCTGTAACATAAATTCTTAGAGTTGGAAGAGCCTTTGAGAATACTTGGCAGCCACTCCAAATTCCTCTTCATGTGTTGCTCTAAGGAGCATAAGCCAAGCAAGGCTCATTGAATCCACTTTGGGTCATGTCCCCGTTCCCAGACCAATCGCTGTGGGTAGGAGAGATGAAATGTCTTGATCGGCCAGGCATGTTTATCCGCTACGGCCGTCCCTTGGCCAGGGTGGTTATGCATGGCAAATATGAAAATATGGTCTCTGTCCCGAAGGTGAGGCAATGGATGTGAGTCCAGAATAGAAGATAAACTTCCACTATAAATAACATGCCGTGTGTATTCAGTAAGTGCTGGGAACAGTACGGAGAGCATTATAAATGGTAGAACATTTCATCTACTCAACACTCCCATGAAGGTGGGAGGATAGTCAAAATATTTACAGTCACCTGTGAATCAGAACAAATGTGGGGGAGCCCCTACAGACCTGGAGCAGGTTCCCAGAGGCCCATCCTGCACCAGGCATTGACCCCTTATTTACTGGGTCAGAAGGACTTCTGGAGAAGGGAGGTCTTATGGGAGAGACCAGGACAGCTGGGTGGTGGACAAGTGTGGAGGGCTTGAGGCAGAGAGCCCTAGTAACTGTTCCAGAAGTACTTCCCTATTTTCTAACAGCTGGTGTGGCCATATTAATGCCTACCAGCTAGTTGGTAGTCATGGATTTAGGGAGTATCTCTAGTTTGCAGATGAGGAAATCATATCTTCCAGAAGTTAAGTAACTTGCTCAAAGTCACATTAGTAAACTGCAGGACTGAAACTCAAAGCCAGGGCTATGTGATATGAAAGCCCATGCCTTACAAAGAATTAGAGTAATCCAGAGATCCTTCCTATATTATAGTACGTGTCCATGATGATGCCTCCCAACTGGTCGAACCAACTGAAGGTCAGCCCTCAAAGCAGCCCAAGTGTGTTTCTTTCCAAGCAGGACAGAGAAGAAGAACAGAGAACGGATGAAGATTGAAGTGTCAAAGGGAAAACCACCACCACACACATCAAAATCATTAACAGATCTTCAGATGTGCCTGGTCTACTATGAAGACTGCTCACCGTGACTTTAACTCCAGCTGGCTTGAACACACATTTTAAAATATCGTAACATGAAACTGGACCACTTTATTTCATCATACACAAAAACAATCTCAAAATGGATTAAGACCTAAACATGAGACCTGAAACCATAAAAATCCATGAAGAGAGCACAAGCAGTCATTTCTCTGACATCAGCCATAACAACATTTTTCTAGGTATGTCCCCTGAAGCCCACAAGAAATAAAAGCAAAAATAAACTATTGGGAGTACCAAAATCCTATAGACTGGGTGGCTTAAACCAGACATTCACCTCTCACAGTTCTGAAGGCTGGGAAGCCCAAGCCCAATATGCCAGCTGAGGGGAACCCAGCTGGCTTGGTCAGTAGAGCCTGCAACTCTTGATCTTGGGGTTGTGAGTTCAAGCCCCACACTGGGTGTAGAGATTACTTCAAAAAAATTTTTAAATAAAAATTTAAAAAAAGAAAGTAATATGCCAGCTGATTCGGTTCCTGATGAGGACCCTCTTTCTTGGCTTCCAGATGGTCCTCTTCCTGCCATACTCTCACACAGCAGGAAGAGAGAGGAAGTTCCCTGGTCTCTTCTTACATGGACACTAATCCCATCTTGAGGACTCCTCAAGGCCTCATCTGAAGGTAATCATCTCCCAAAGCCCCACCTTCTTACAGCGTCACGTTGGGAGTTAGCCCTTTGACACCTGAATTCTGGAGGGACACAGTCCATAATACTACCCCTGCATCCTCAATAAAACAATGTAAATAAAATACTTTACAAGAAGAAAAAGAAATCCAAGATGAAGGAGTGAGGCCAGAAACAACGATAAGCCCAGAAACTGGGGTAATGTACACTGGTAAAAGTTAACAAATATTTATTGATAAAGCTGACCGATTCCTGTGCAATAAAAATGAACATTGAATTGCATTGTGTTTTTCAAAAAGGCAGAACTTCTAATAAAACAATAATAAAAGTAGTCTGTTTCTACATCGAACCGATGCTAAAATTTAGTTGACCGTGGCCTGATTTTTTTTCATGACAGCTATAATTTCTTATAGCCTCAGGCCTTATAGAATGAACACATTTATTCTCATGACCAGGTGTGTTTTAAATAGACCTTTTACTTTAGGATAGTTGCAGACTTACAGAAAAGTTGCACAGACCCAGCCCACCCTGTTTTAATATCTTGCCTTCTTATGGTACGTTTGTTACGACTAAGGAAACAACACTTTTTTTTCTAATGTCCCTTTCCTGTTCCAGGACCATCCAGGACAGCCCGTTACACTGAGTCACTAAGCGCAGCCCACACTCAGGGAGTGGCGGGGTGATCCCCCTCTCCTTGAGGGGCGATATCGACATCAACTATTTGGAATTCTGTACCGTGTATTTACCTCTTCTCCCGAGTTACTGAATTATTCAATGACTCTTTCGTATCAGTGTGGACTCCTGGATATTGATTTTATACTTTTGATTACAATCCAACATTTATTACTCGGATTGTTTCGGCTTCGGCCGCTGTGAGCTCGGACAGGTTGTGTCCCTTTGACGCGGCCGCATTGTTTTGTTTTGAGCACCTTCCTTCCTTCCTGCTATTTCCAGATGCTCCAGGCTCCTGTTGTAGACTCCCTGCTCCAGCCCTAGAATCAGCCGTCTGTCCACAGAGCCTGGGCTCTTTATCATGACTAGCTTTCAAACAACCCCAGAACAAAACGAAAATTAAACTCTGGGATCAGAAGCACATGATTTCTAGCTCCTCCTTTAGCCCACGGAGCTCTGGCCTATCAGCAAACGCAGTGCTGGTGAGCTAGCCCGTGACTAGCGCCACTGACCAAATGGTGTTGACCCGAACAGCTTTTTTAAAAAGTCAAGATGCCTGGGCCACCCACGTGGGGATTCCGACTCGGGAGATCCGAGATAACGTTCAGACCCTTCAAGTTGCATAGGTGATCGTAATGAGCAGACGGGGCTGCAGACAATATATAAATTGGCAGCTTTAAAATGTTTAACCTTTGATAATCTAGCATTTATTGAGCACCTACTGTAGGCTGCATGCATGATCTTACTTACTCACCACGACAGCCCTAGAAATGAAGGTTATAATCCCGCATGAACCAAGGCTGAGTCATCGGCTCGAGGTCTCAGAACGGGTGCGCCCACATTGAAATGGTTTTAATTGAAGTCACAGTCTGGGCTCAATTCTCTGCCATCTTGTTGCCCACTTAAAAGCCCTTCTGCAAAGCGGCTCGTTAGGGTAAGCAGCACTTCCCGTCCGTGGTTGGCCAGCCACTGGAAACAGCGTACTTGCCCTCATTTTAGGGCCACTTATCCTTTTCCACAGCAGCTGAAGTAATACACTGTGTTCAGTTGAGTACCCAAATCAAATTATTCTAGACTTTGATAAATTTGCTATTAAAGGCTATTTAGTGGAAAGGAAGGAAAGCTAAAACAAGAGAAAATGGAGAGAGGAATTTGACTTAATGTCCTCCCAATAGCCAGGCAAGATTTGAGGCCCTTCATCATGACTAAAGTTGCAAAATAACGATGTGGACTTTAAGCTTGTTAAACCAATTCCCTAAAAGGCACCAAATTTAGGGATCCACTCATTGTAAAACTTCTAATCTTCCAGGGGAGGATCCCTTGACAAAAACATGGAGGAGATAAAGAGACAGAGATTGTGCGCATTTTCTGTTGCCACATAACAACTGACCACTAACTTCTGTGGCTTAAAACCACATCCGTTTATTAGCTCACGGTTCTGTAGGTCAGAGGTCTGGGGGGACAGCGTGAATAAAGGTGTCAGCCGGCCTGATTTCTCCCCTGGAGACTCTGGGAAAGATTCTGCTTCCCAGCTCATTCCAATTGTTGGCAGAATCCGGTCCCTTGCGTTGTAGGACCAAGAACCCTGTTTCCTTGCTGTCAGCGGGACCTGCCCAGCAGCTAGATGGAGGTGGCCCGCACATCATGTCACTTGGCCCTGCCATCCCCGTGTTGGCCAGTCCCTGTCATGCTTCCGTTTTCTCTGACTTCTTTCTTTCTCACTTCCAGACCCTGAGTCCAGGCCTACCTGTTAATCTCCCTATCTTAAAGTCAACTAACTGATTGGGGACTAATTACATCTGCGAAATCCCTTCACAGCAATACCTAGATTGGTGTTTCATTGACTAAGTAGAAAAATATGTGTTTACACCAGGGGCCAGGATTTGGGGAACATCTTAGAATTCTGCCTACCACAGAAAAAGAGAGAGAAGAGGAGGGGGAGACTGAATCATTAAGCAAAATCATTTTGTTTTCATCTCTCTGTTTGCTGTCTTTATTAATAATATTTCTATATTTCTTTCCCTTTTCTCTCAATTTCTCCTCTAACCAAAAGGTTCCCTGCATTGAGTGTTACGTTGTAGGTAAAACTGAATTGGAAAATTGAAATGCCCTGAAATGTATCCAGTCCAGGGGTTTTCCAACCTCTTCGTGACCAGTAGGGATTTCCCTGTTTCTAAAGATGGGCAATGGAAGGCTGGAGACTGCTACCTGCCACTTTGCCCTCCCTTCGAGGAGTCCCAGCAAAGCCCAGGAAAAGACCCACCCCACCAACCAACCAACACAGCCTCGAGGGGGCCCCATCTACTGGATGGGGATCCCCGAGTGTTCCTTTTCATTTGGATCTGAGGAAGTTGTGGACAGACCGTTCGTGGGGGGTAAGGGCGTGGAACCAGCTCTCCCCCTCTCCAGGACAGCGAGGCTCCAGCTAAGCCTACGGTTCATACTTCATACCCGGTGCTGATGTGTACAACATACTGTTGTGCTCTTCAGAAAAAAAAGAAAAGCGTTAGGGGCGCCTGGGTGGCTCAGTCGGTTAAGCGTCTGCCTTCGACTCAGGTCATGATCCCAGGGTCCTGGGACCGAGTTCCGCAGTGGGCTCCTTGCTCAGCGGGGAGCCTGCTTCTCCCTCTACCCCTGCCTGCCGCTCCCCCTGCTTGTGCTTTCTCTCTCTCTCTCTCTCTCTGACAAATCAATAAAATCTTTTTTAAAAAATTAAAATTAAATTTAAAAAGTTAGATTTCTTGATGTTATATGCTCCTCAAATTATGCCCCCCACCCCCCCCCGCTTGTTACCAGACGATAATTTTTTGAATTCCCACCCCTGTATCAGAAGGAATCACTATCAGAAAATTTAACAGAGCTGCTAGCCTGAGACAATTGAGGGCCGCATGTATTGCTTCTCAAAGCCTGACAAATCTTCAGAATGACTTGGGGGAGAACAGGGAAGGCCCTACACAGACCCAGAGACTCAGAATTCCTGGTGGGAGAGGGTTGCACTGTCGCAAACTCCTTCCCCAGTTGACGTTTACACATGCTAACGTTTGAACTCAAGCGATCTAGAGTTCAGAAAAAATTCCATAAAATAACGGATGTGAATCAGTTTGGTAGTGGTTTTCTCCTTAATGGGCAATTCTTTAAAACAAAAATTCTATGCAAAGAGATGTCTTCTAAAATGTATTTAAAATACATAAGACCAATATTAAATATATTTATATAGCAGTTATTATTAAATTCAGGTACTCTACCTTCTAAAATGGCACAACACACGTGGGGAGACGAGGAAGTCGGGTGAGCTGGTGCACACGGAGGGATGATGCCCGAGGGTCCGCAAGCACCCGCGCTGATTCACTGCGCATGCGCTCTCTTCCATCAGCGCGGCCCGTTAGGAAGCCGTCACCTCCGCCCGTGCGTGTGAGAGTATTCAGCGCTCTTTCCGTCAGAACGCGCATCGCACCCAGCTTTTCTCATAGGTGTAGCTGAGAGAAGGCAGTTTTAACGAAAAGCCGATCTTATGGCTCTGAACAAAGCGTTGAACAGTTCAGAGCGAGGATGAGTAATTCAGCCTCCAGATCCTGAAAAACGGGAAGGTGAGCTCTCCAAGATGAAATAATTAATGATTTTTGGAGCAGCCCATTGCAAAGATACCCAAATATTGCAAAACATGCCATTTGTGTTCTTCTTCCCTTTGTTACAACACCCTCTGCGCTCCAACAAAAACAGCGTAAATGACTAGACTTGATGTTGCTCCTGATACGAAGTTCTGACTCAGCCCCATTGTTCCAAATGTTAATACCTGATAAAGAGACATAAAATAGAGTTCATTAAAAGTCTGTTCAGTATAATATAATACAAAGTATAAACTGAAAGACGTTTATTCTATGCATAGTATGTCATATAGTTGTTCAATAATATAAAGCTGTATTTCTATAAGGTCTTGTCTGTGATAGTGTATATTAAAGGCATATAAATTATTGATAATAAAAAGACAATTCAGTAAAAATTGAGCAAAAAAGGCACCTGGGTGGCTCAGTCGGTTTAACATCTGACTCTCGATCTCAGCTCAGGTCTTGATCTCAGGGTCGTGAGTTCAAGTCCCGAGCTGGGCTCCACGCCGGGCGTGGCACCTACTTAAAAAAAAAAAATGAGCAAAAGATTTGCATGGACTTCTCACCAAAGAAATAAACAGATGCAGAGACGTTCCACATCACTACCTAGGAAAGACATGCAAATTAAAACTAAATGAGACACTACCACACCCGCATGAGAATGGCTAACATTTTTTTAAAAATTGACATTACCACATGCTAGACCTCAAGTTTCGACATGTATTTTTTAAAAAACTGACATTACTAGGTGTTGTTGAGGATGTGGAGAAGCTGGCATTCTCGTTCATTGTTTAACATGACAGACCTTTATTCTCTTACCGATCTGGAGGCCAGAAGCCCAAAATCGAGGTGCAGGCGAGACGGCTGTCTCTCCGGAGGCCCTAGCGGAGAGCCCTTCCTCTTCTGCTAGTGCCGGCTATTGGCGTTGGCGGGCGTTGGCTGCGTCTCTCTCTGCGCTCCTCCACGGTCTATCTCTAAACTCCCTCTGCCTCTCTCCTGAGGGCACACCAGAGGGCTCAGAGGGTCCACCCAGATAACCCGGGACAAAGTCTTCCTCTCCCTCCTTATCTCAATCACATCTTTTGCCAGGTGAGGTCATTTTCACAGGTTCTGGAGAAGAGGATGCAGATGGATCTGGAGCCCACGACACAACCCGAATGTCCGTCAGCTGGTGAATGGATAAACTGACAGATGGATCGATCCATGCGGTGGAATATTACTCAGCCCTAAGAACGAACTAGCTGCCGATAAATGCAATAACATGGATGCATTTCAGAAGCGCTCTGCTAAGTGAGGGCGCCAGATTCAAAAGGCTCTACACTGTATGATTCCATTACAGGATATTCTGGAAAGAGCCAAACTGTACGGATGGAACCCTGACCAGTGGTTGCCAAGAGCTAGAGGTAGATGAAGGGGCTTGACTTCCAAGCGAAACAGAGAACTTTTGGGGGTGATGGAAATGTTACCTATATTGATGATGGTGTTGGTTACATGACTACATACATTTCAAAACTCATGAAACTGCATATTTAAAATTGACTTCATGTTATATAAAGTTTACCTTAATAAACCCACTTTTAAAAGGCCTATTAATGAAATTTTGATAATTTCTTGAATTTAAATGGTCATTTTTTTTTGAGCTCCTGATAATGTTCTGCCAATGAGTTATAATTTTTCATGTTGTCGTGGAGTTTAAAAAAAGTTTGGAAAATGCCTTCCTTCTGTGCTTCCGCCTTAGAAAACATTATTAGCCACTGTGAAGAAGATAAGAATTCTATACCAAGATCACATTCCTCTGAGGGACATGGAAGTCATCTGTTTCTGGAATGTCTTGTAATAACTCCGCAGCTCGACACATTTCTTCCCCAGCCATGGCACCCATCTGATTAGTTTATGGGCCCTCACCTCTCTCCACTTAGATCCCTACTCCACAGCGACACCAAGGTCACCTTCCCAAGAACCAAAGCTGCTCATGTACATTTTAGGCTAAACAATTATTTTTGTTCTCTTTTCCCTGTAAAATAAATGTATATGCCACGCCAGTTACAACTCTAAATAATAAACACTTCAACGTGTCTTCCAGCCTCATCATCGACCACCTTTCATAATGTACACTCTTTCCAGCTTCTGAACCTCTTAACTATTTCTCGCATACAGTGCATTTCACACTTCGTGTTTTTGCTTATGTTCTTTCTGGGTCCCTGTATTTCCTCCCTGCCACTCACCTCATCATAAGCTCATTGGCTTAGGCCTCAGGCGGCCGCCCATCTCTGACCCCATCATTGTAGCAAAGGGATGGGAGTCCTCCGATGGTTTGCACCTGCGATTCTCAACGCCACTCCACAATCAGCCCCCACTCCGGGGATTCCCATTCGATTGCTATAGGAGTTGCTGGGCGTCGGAGAAGCTCCCAGGTGGCTCCAATGTGTAGCCAGGTTTGCGGCCAAGCCCAAAGAGGCTGCCGCTCACTGGCGGTGGTGAGGATGGATACCAAGAAGGGAACCACAACGCCACCTACCAGCACAATCGCATGGCACTGCTGTGCTCTGTTGATGGGGCAAATGCCTCTTGAGGAGCGCTACCCTGAATTCAGTAACACCTCATTTTTTAAAAAATATAAATTCAATTAGCCAACACCTAGTACACGGTCGTTTCAGATGTAGTGCTCAACAATTCGTCAGTTCAACAATTCATCAGTTGCTGTAACACCCAGGGCTCCACGTCACGTGCCCTCCTGCAGTAACACTTTAAAATAATTCTTTAATTAGTCCCACCCCCTCCATAAATTTGAAAGACAGCACTGCCTGTTTCCTGGACATGCCATTTGGTTTCGTTTACAGGTAACGCTTGGTGAGCCCATGCACGGAGGGACTCCCTCCAACAGCTCCGCGTGGCCTTGTCCATTGAGTGGGAACCCTACATCCACACACCGGAGGTCAGCTTTCCTACGCCTCCTGTAGGGCGGGCTAGAGGACCTGAGGGCCCCCAACACACACGGCAGGCAGGGAAGGCGGCTCGGGAGCCCACCTGCAGCGCGCGGGCCACCAGCGGCGGGATGACAGGTGAACTAACCGGGCATCGTCACACCCGGGGTTGTGGGCAGGATCCGATCCCTTTAAACCCGATCCAAGCCTGCCTGCCTACTTCATACGCACTTCATTCTTTCTTTTCTTGTGGCCAGGGACCTAAGAGGGCAGATTCCTCAAAAAACATTCTAGAAGAGCCCATCCCCAGCGCGCCCCTGACTAGGCGGCTATCGCCGGGCGGTGACTGCGGGGCGTCGAGCACAGCCTCTCCTGGGGCCGCTTAGCACCGTCCTCCCTTTCGCCCCAGAGTCCGGAGGACTGCCCCCTCTCCCCGGCGCCGCCTTCGCACCGGCCGAGGACCCCCTGCGGGTGATCCGGGAGAAGCCCTCGCCGAGCCCTGGACCCCCGCGTGGGAACGCGCCCGCGGTCGCCCTGCCCCGGGGCCGTGCCGCGCCCCTCCCCGCCCCCGGGGCCCGGAGGCGCGGCCTGTGATCGCGTTCCAGGGAGCAGGCGGGCTCCCGGGCCGGGCCGGCGGAGGGCGGGCGCCTGTGATCTGCGGCCAGGGAGCGCGCGCGCCGAGCGTCCTGGGGCGCCCGCCTCTGATCGCTCGCCAAGCGCGGCTCCGGGCCCGCGCCCGGTGCTCCCGCTGGGGGT
Source organism: Ursus maritimus (assembly GCF_017311325.1). Lineage (NCBI taxonomy): Eukaryota > Metazoa > Chordata > Mammalia > Carnivora > Ursidae > Ursus > Ursus maritimus. Next base: position 64,502,083 of record NW_024423344.1, read on the forward strand.
GGCCCCGGACAAAGGGACCAGGGAACCCGGCTCGGGCCGGCGGCCTGGGTGTGCTGCGGCTCCCCAGAGGCCTCGCGCGCCCGCCTGCACCACGACCTTGGGCGAGTCCGGGGAGGGCCCCCTAAACCTTCGCAGCAGGGATCCCTCCGGTCCACTTACGTCCGGACAGAGCCCGGGGGACCCCCCCCCCC